>NC_136312.1:2904767-3047624 GCF_964198595.1 Lampetra fluviatilis | reverse complement strand
GAGTTATGTTTTTTGTTTGCATTATGACTGCAGGTATTGTGGTCTATGCAAACATGACTCCTCGTAAAAAAGGTGTCAGTTTTGTTGCCAAATAAAAGGGTAAAAAAACAATTATCAAGTAGCAGCGTCTTTGGAGAAGATGCTGTTCGTTGCTGTACGCGTCACGTAACCGCGAGTTGAGATGAACCCATCGAGACAGCAAGAATCGACCATGGGCTGGGCTCCATAGAGTCAACAACGATTCCTGTGGAGAGACAGACTCCGGCCAGAGCAACATGGAACTGGCACCGCCGGCTCGGGGCTTGCCCACGGCGATGAGCAAAGCCCCATTGCGATCGGAGCGCGAACAGGAAATGACTGTGGAATGTAAACCTCGACGCGTTAACAGTGCGTTGTGGGGCGGCGGTTCCAGGGGCTGCGCTGCAACAGGCAAAGTGCAAACGTAGCCAAGCGATACGGAGCCCAGCGATACGGAGCGTCAGCGCAGCGTGGGGTGGGTGGGTCTCCCCCTCCCCTCCTCCACGAGGAGTCAAAGCGGTGGCTCGTCCGCCCCTTTCTTTATTGAGTTGCTCACTGCGCCGAGGCTGCCCGCGGCAGAATGCCGCCGCGGGGAGAGGGTCGCACGGTGACGATACCCTCCTCTTTTCTTGTCGCTGTATTTCACATCTGTAACGTTGTGTGTTTGTCGCTGTATTTCACATCTGTGACGTCGTGTGTTGGTGCTCTGCTGTCCTGCCGAGGGTGAATGAACATTTGCTGAAAAGTTCTTCTTCGATTGGAGTTCACTCAAATCTGCCACACGACGAGAAACGCGCAGGCCCCAAGCGTCAAACAGCAACAACAACAACAACAACCGCCATTCGCCACTAAGTGGCGGTGACGTCACCACGACGCTTGTGCCAGGCCATGTGCACTTTGAGGTCACGTGAAGTGTCGAACGTCCGCTGGCAGGAGGTCAAGGGGCAGACCGAGGTGCTACGGGTCGACTGACTGAGATGACTGAGATGACTGGCCGATGCACCACCTGTGCCCCCTACTGTGCCAACTTGCTGTGCTTTAGCCACCCGGCGCTCCGCTCGTCGTTGTGAGCGTCGCTCCTCCGCCCTCCGATGTTGTTGGAGGGCGACTGCCTCCAACTGCCCAGTAGCAGCGTCCTTCACGAGCCTCCTCTACAGAGGCCGATCTTGACACCGCTGGTACCGATCATCGGAAAGTCCACAGCAGCAACGGAGGGACGTGCAAAACGCACGCGGCTTCTGCGCATTCATCAACAACCATCAGCGGTTCCTGAACAACTGCATTGCGATCCTCTCGTCTTAGGTCACTCTCATAAACTGCAGCTCATCACGGACGGGCCTGCCGCGAGCCTTCGCAGCCTCGCATTCCTTGACGCTCACAGCGCACACGCCGTCCATCGCTGACACAGGAGCAGCTTCACGATGGAACAAACGGCATCGACGTCGCGGCGCCAACGACTCTGCAAGACATCCAGCGGAGCGCCAACCCAGCGGGCAGCAGCTATCTGCGGTGCGGAAGCTCCACGGCTCTCCGCAGGGGAGGGCGCCGTTAGCGAGCGCCCGTTAAGATGACACGGCACGCGTACACGTCAGCGAGCGCCCGTGAAGATGACACGGCAAGCGTACACGTTAGTGAGCGCCCGTTAAGATGACACGGCAAGCGTACACGTTAGTGAGCGCCCGTGAAGATGACACGGCAAGCGTACACGTTAGTGAGCGCCCGTTAAGATGACACGGCAAGCGTACACGTTAGCGAGCGCCCGTTAAGATGACACGGCAAGCGTACACGTCAGCGAGCGCCCGTGAAGATGACACGGCAAGCGTACACGTTAACGAGCGCCCGTTAAGATGACACGGCAAGCGTACACGTCAGCGAGCGCCCGTGAAGATGACACGGCAAGCGTACACGTTAACGAGCGCCCGTTAAGATGACACGGCACACGTACACGTCAGCGAGCGCCCGTGAAGATGACACGGCAAGCGTACACGTTAGCGAGCGCCCGTTAAGATGACACGGCAAGCGTACACGTCAGCGAGCGCCCGTGAAGATGACACGGCAAGCGTACACGTTAGCGAGCGCCCGTTAAGATGACACGGCACACGTACACGAGCGAACGCTATTTGTGCAAATACGAAAAATCCCAAAATCCGGTCCACTCGCGGAAATTTAGTCCGATCTCAATTTTGACGCCGTTGCGAATTAATGCGGTGACGTAGGAGCAACGTGGTCAATGTCACTTCCACGCTTTTCTCAACAAGAGTGATGTCACATGACATGGGGTGAAATAACCCAAAAATCCACAACCCCCCCCCTAAGTAATACAAATTTGCCCTGAAACTATGATGATCCGAACTAATGCAATGGTGCTAAGGCTCCGAGCGAATTCGGATTGATCTGAATTATTATCAAATTATCATATCTGCTGCTTAAAGCGTTCATGTGTACATTGGCAGGGAACTGAAATCAGAGCCGCGGCTAGGAGCGGCTTAATTAAAAAAACAAATACAGCCACGTCGACGCAGGCAACGCGAACCCGCACCACACGTGCAAGACGAAGATTCTTGGCGTGGCGGTGGGTGGGGGGCAGGGCCAGGTGCGAATTGTGACAGCCAGAAACAATGCGGGTCAGAGTCCGGGGTCTGCTGCCTCGCGCAGCAAGGCGCTGCTGAAAGCACGGAAACTCTGAAACGTTTTCTTGAATCGTAAACATAACTTACAGTCTTGATTTAAAGCTTTCGTGACTGCAGTGATTCATATTCTTGGTTCTTTCGGTAAAGTCACGTAAAAGGGAAATAATAAAATAATATAAATATAAAAAAATTCTCACGACGTTTCGACTGCAACACAAGCAATCACGTCGTGAGGATTTTTTATTGGTTTATATTTTTATTATTTTATTATTTCCCTTCTACGTGACTTTACCGAAAGAACCAAAAATTGTAACTTACGGTCCTTTTTCAATCCGCTGCTGCGGGAAATCCTTCCCACGCCGCGTCAGTCGTGGGGATTGTTTCTGACCATACTTCACCACGCCGGTCAGTGCGGCTCAGCGAAGGGTGGGGGAGCCCCACGACTGGGTCAGCTGTCGCTCGCCACTCACGTCGACCTGTGGCCGAGAACACAATTCGGGTCGCCGGATTCACGATGCAGAGCACCGCGCCCGGCCCTTCGCGTGCGAGGCCCGAGAGAGCCTGAACTGGGCCCCGTGGTCGTCTGAGGCCCCCCCCCCCCCCCCCCCCCAGGGGTCGTGAAGGTTTGGGGGCCGCGTGGCCCCAGGCGGTGCGCGGGGCCGCGGTGGGGGAGGTCACGCCGGCCGGCGCACACAGGAAGCTGCTTGGACGTTTTACTTCAATCGGTAGCAGCCAAAATAATAATAATCATGCTACTGCCAATTGTTTACCCACGAAAGGCTCAGCAAGTCTAAAGAGAGAAGACCAGACGACCACTGCACTGGGGCGTTTGGTTCGTTTCCCTCAAGTTTTGGAATCGTGGGGAAGTCACCGGCAGAACCTGTAGCGTCGTACTCTCGTACGCTTACGAAAGTACGGCGCTTGGCGCAGACGCTTGGAGACAGACGCCGCATCGCCGGCAATCGTCAGCGTGCGACCTACTGCACACAATAAACAAGCCAACGTATATTAATATTATTATTCGAAGGTGATCATGCGGAGAGGAACACCCACCGCAAATAAGATTGACTTTAAAACCCCCTCCGAGAACTTTGCGGTACCCAATGCAGCCTCGGACGCGGCGTGCGTTCAAGGCACGAGCGCGGAAAGTCACTGGCGGCGGCGAGCGTTCGCCCCACGATCGACGCCCGCACGCTCAACAAAAGCCAGGATGTGCCAACAGAGCCGTGCGCTCGCAGTGAAAGCCCCGGCGGCGGTGGCGGAGGCGAGGAAATGAAAGCCACGCTGTGCACACTCCGCTCGCTCGCTCAGCGATCCGTGCAGCCGCACGCGCGCAAACAGCTTTGTGTGCGGGCGCGCCGTCCGCCTTTCACGAGCAGCAGGTGCGGGGAGACGACGCACACGGACACGGACACGCACACAGACACGCACACAGACACGCACACAGACACGCACACAGACACGCACACAGACACGCACACAGACACGCACACAGACACGCACACAGACACGCACACGGACACGCACACAGACACGCACACAGACACGCACACAGACACGCACACGGACACGGACACGCACGAGCGCCGGTGACGGCGAGCGGATGCGCGAGCAATTTAGAAACTCTCGCTGGGAGACGCGACCGCCATTGGGGCACACGCACCACGCACCATCCATCTGTCTCCCTCCTTCTCTCTCTCTCAAGTCCAGCCAGCGCGGCACCACGGTCAGAACTCGTGACCCGCGGTCCTGGGTTCAAATCCCAGCCAAGGGGTCACCTCGCGCCATTATCTCTATAGGAGTCATTAGATGAGTACTGCTCTGTGGGAAGTCTGGAGCAGCTGGCCTCGGCCATGAGAACGTGGAATTTCAACCACTGGCTGCAGAGACATTTCTACGGCAGGGGCCAGCCTCTTGGTACGGCAGGGCAACCGCGGGGTGAGCGATCCGTCACCGATCTCGGTGCGGGCGACGCCAAACGGAAGTTCACCGTGTCTCGTCCGGCCTACCGGGAAACAAATAATCACCAGCAACACTTAAAATAGTTCGGAATGAAAGCGCTCTTGAAAAGGAGGGGGGGGGGGACCAAGCTGCTGGTGGAGAACACGGAACGCGGTGTGGGGTGCGGTAAGGTCATAAGCGGCACGTTCCCCTGCCGCTATTCAGTCCCATCTAGAAACAGTTTTGTTTACTTTGGCCTTTAATTGACTTGACCTTGGGTCTGGGTGCGCTCTTTGTCTTGCGAGGGGCAAAATATATATTTGTTTTCCTTTGTATGGTCTTGCTGTCGTCTTGTACAGCAGTGCGAGATGCAGTTTTGCCTGAAGGACACTCGATTAAAATTAATTAAGCGGGAGTCCATTCGACAGCTGCTGTCGGGCAATGCGGCACAGAAACTCCACAAAGCGCTTAACACACACATACTCTTCTCTCAACAGCCTTGCGTAGGTTTACCAACACACACACGCACACGCAGGTGTGTAGCATTGCACGTACAAAAGCGCTCAGCCTTGTCGAGACCACCAACTCAAGAGAACTGAATGCGAGGCCATTTTATCAGAGACCACCAGCTCAGAGAGCGGAGAAAACGGTCGGTTTTCTCGTCATTTACAGATTTGAATTATTTATTTTCGTTCGGCGTGTGCTAAGGGCGTCCCTACAACGTACAGTTGTGAGGCTTCTCCGTTTATGGGGCTCTCAGAGCCACATGGCAGCAGTGAACAATGATGACTGTACCGCACTGATGAGTCCCTATGAGGATGAAACCAGCCTCCGGCTGCGTCGGCCTCACTGCTGTTCGATGGGTTGGCAACGGTCAACAGGCGCTTGGCCTGGAATGTTGCGTTCATTGACACTGGGAACGTTGGCGAGGTCGATCGATGATTTTAGAAAGCGTGGTTTACTTTTCTTGAGCGAGTGATCGACTCCAGTGTGTGGCTCATAAAGTGGAACACATCCATCCTCACCATTAGACCTCATTTGCCAGTACCAAAATATAATAATAGGGGTTTCCCCCTTTTTTTGGAACACATCCGTAACCCGGCGCTTTGGAGACTGGGTCTTTAGAACTCCCAACTGGTCGTGGCTGCGAGGCAGCCAGGTTGTGGCAACACAGAAAGTGGGTTGCCGAATTGTCTACGCGGCTGTTTGAGCAGTAACGGTCCCCCCGCGTGCCTGGGGGGGGGGGGGTTCGAACGAACTGCTGAGAACCGCGGTTCACCGTTTTGGTTCCAGGCGCCAATGGAGATGAAACGGTGCTCGGTTTGCAGTGGTCACCGGTGATCGAACCAAATAAAATCGGCGAAGGCCGGGTTCCATTTCACAACCCCTCCACCTGATTTGACCGCAGCCGAGCCGTATCCTACGAGAACCCGGACGCCGTTTGGAAAGTTCTCCGAGTGCGGCCATTTCCGCCTCATTTGCTTGTCACTTTGTAGCCTGCGGTACGATGGCAGCATTTTGCAATCACGGCAGTTATTTTAATAAAGGCGTCGGCAGTAACGTTCGAATTCTGCTGCGCGAGCGACTTTTCCATCTGCTATTTTGTTTCATTCCGTCGGCTGTCATCGGTCTACCCAAGTCCCCCTCCGTGAGGAGTTCTCCGCCTGGCAACAGACAGTCCGTCCATCGATTGTGCAATCTAAAAGGCATAGAATGCAGACACTCGCTGGGCCGTAGGATGGTGTTGGTGGCGGCCGTGATAACGC
Source organism: Lampetra fluviatilis (assembly GCF_964198595.1). Lineage (NCBI taxonomy): Eukaryota > Metazoa > Chordata > Hyperoartia > Petromyzontiformes > Petromyzontidae > Lampetra > Lampetra fluviatilis. The sequence continues at coordinate 3,041,269 of NC_136312.1, read as the reverse complement.
TCCTACTTCACAGCAAGAAGAGCCTGGGTTCAATTCCTGACTGTGGCGGCTGTCTGTGTGGAGGTTGCACGTTCTCTCTACCCCTGGTCTGTGTGTGTCTCTCCTCTAGGCGCTCCAGTGTTCTCCTCCCTTAGCTCAACTCCTCTAGGTGCTCCAGTGTCCTCCTCCCATAGCTCAACTCCTCTAGGTGCTCCAGTGTTCTCCTCCCTTAGCTCAACTCCTCTAGACGCTCCAGTGTCCTCCTCCCATAGCTCAACTCCTCTAGGCGCTCCAGTGTCCTCCTCCCATAGCTCAACTCCTCTAGACGCTCCAGTGTTCTCCTCCCTTAGCTCAACTCCTCTAGACGCTCCAGTGTCCTCCTCCCATAGCTCAACTCCTCTAGGTGCTCCAGTGTTCTCCTCCCTTAGCTCAACTCCTCTAGACGCTCCAGTGTCCTCCTCCCATAGCTCAACTCCTCTAGGCGCTCCAGTGTCCTCCTCCCATAGCTCAACTCCTCTAGACGCTCCAGTGTTCTCCTCCCTTAGCTCAACTCCTCTAGACGCTCCAGTGTCCTCCTCCCATAGCTCAACTCCTCTAGACGCTCCAGTGTTCTCCTCCCATAGCTCAACTCCTCTAGGTGCTCCAGTGTCCTCCTCCCATAGCTCAACTCCTCTAGGTGCTCCAGTGTTCTCCTCCCATAGCTCAACTCCTCTAGGTGCTCCAGTGTTCTCCTCCCATAGCTCAACTAAAGCCACACAATGTCATTAGTGCTGGCCGTAACATAACAATGCCTGGAAATTACTCATATTGGGATATACACAGCAGCAGCAGTAGCAGCTGCATGGACCCCTTACTGCGACAAACTTGGCAGGACCCTCCAGAAAATGAGCCTTGAGACTCAGCGAGGCCTTTCCTGGGTAGACGGGCGGAATCTTGAAACTCAACAAAAAATCGTGCGACTGACAAATGGTGAAGCGCCAATCTGTCGTCTCTGAGCCGCGGTGGTTCACTCACCGGGACCACCACCAGAGGTGGCACAACGTTACCGCTTCCAATCCGTCTGTGTGGCCAAAAACACAGAATCATGCAACGACAGCCGGAGACGAGCGAGTTATCAAACGCTCCACTCTCATTGGTCGCACAAACGCGTCGGCGCACCGAGAGCTTTGCTACCGCAGGTGGTCACCGCGCTCTGCTTGGGCCCATGGACTCACAAAAGCTGTTCGTCCATGGACCCACGCAGCCAACTTCACTCCAGAAGCGCGGGGGGGGGGGGGTTCAATCTTCCGAGGCTGTTCCCCGAAAGGACTGGACGCGCCGCTCGCCGAGGGGCATCCCAGGAGGAGGGTGGCGTTTCTTCGCCGCCCCCCCCCCCCCGACACGGCTGCAATTATGATGCAAACGCGAAATACCCGCGGCAGGCCCGGCACGGCGAAGCGCAGTTGCTTCTCGTCCGCCGAAAATTGCCGCCAAACCGTCACGACGATGTTAACCGCCGCGCGGCAATTAACGCCGAGATATTTTAGGCTCCTCCGAAGTTCCGCCGGCGAGGAGGCTCCGTGCCCCCGGACACGAAGAGCGCGATCGACGGGGTCGTGCGAAGAAGAAGTCGGGGGGGCAGTGGCGCTCCCCACACTCTCCGTGCAGGGCCAGGGGAGCCAGAGTCTCCCAGAGACACCCAAAATGGGTTTCTGGGAGTCTCTGCGGCGAGTCTGGACGGGTGTCGCTGCGACCGCCCTCTCCTTACCGCCCCCCCCCACGTGGTCATTATCACCATCACTGCTCTTGTCAGTCTCAGCGGTCGCGTTTGCCGAAACATCAATCTGGGAGCACACTTAGCGGGCGGACTTCACGCGCCAATACCGACTGCCGCAGTTGTTTATTGCGGTTTGTTGTCACCGCTGCTCTTCGTAAATCGTAACCCCCTTCGGAAAGGCACCGAACCGAGGGCCGGGGCCCAGGGACCTCAGGCGTGACGGCTCCGAGTCGCCTCTCGCGATGTTTTCGCAACGATCATCACATGGGAGCCGAGCCGAGTCGACACTGCTCCAACACCGACCCCGGTACGGCTACATTCTCACCCTGACACCCTTCCCCCCCTCCCTCCCCCTGCTCCTCTCCTTCCCTCCCTCCCCCTGCTCCTCTCCTTCCCTCCCTCCCCCTGCTCCTCTCCTTCCCTCCCTCCCCCTCCCCCCCTCCCTCCCTCCCCCTCCCCCCTCCCTCCCTCCCTCCCCCCCTCCCTCCCCCTCCCCCCTCCCTCCCTCCCCCCCTCCCTCCCCCTCCCTCCCCCTCCCACTCCTCCCTCCCCCTCCTCCCTTCCCACCCCCTGTTCTTCCCCCTCCTCCCTTCCCTCCCGCTCCACGGCCCCTGCTACTAAACGCAGAGAAATTATTTTTCTTCTTGGTTCTTTCGGTAAAGTCACGTAGAAGGGAAGTAATAAAATAATAAAAATAAAACATAATAGAAATTATTTTCCCTGCGAACGTCAAGAGCGCCGTTTGTTTGTAGGGCGCGGGAACAAGGATTACTACATTCGAAACTCGGAGCGCAAATGAATGCCCAGGTCGTTGGCCACCTTCGTGATAATCAAGTTCGCTTACCAACAAAGCCGCGCATTTCACAATGCACACGTCACCTATACATCTACGATAAACATTTGCATAAACAAGTAGAGAATTGTAGACCGGTTTAGACCTCATTATGACTCATCGCACGAGGTCTTTCTGCCCCGTAAATAATTGCGGCTCTAGCGCCGAGGCAGCGCTCGCTCGAGTGGATGGTGGTGGCGGCCTGCACGTTGCTCACTCTGCCTCGGTGAGGAATCGCGACCAACGCCGCCGCCAACCCGGCGACCGGACATCGATCAACGGCCTCCCGAGCAACGACTCAAGCGCTTGCTCCACTGCGGGCCCCGAGCCGCCAGTGGAAATTCCACATTACACGGCGGGGGCTGGTCTCTCCGTAGGACGACCAACGTTCACTCTGCACAGAGCGCTGCGAATTCGCGCCGACTCTGGAGGAGCGAAGGGTCCGAGTGGATCTGTGACCGGCATTTAAACTACAGCGGTCAAACGGCGAGTCGATCTGTCCGCTCACGGCAGCGGTCCAGCGCACGACGCGACGGGACCCGAGCTTGCCGCCTGATTCACTCCCTCCGGCCAGCCCAGGGTTACTCGGTCAGGATACGAAATAAAATCGCCGAGACGCACCCAGCAACAGATAAACTCGCCGACTCGAACTGAACCCAACTCACACGGCTGGGAATCGCCCAGCGACACGCGCGTATCCCATCACCACGGCCGACTGCCCGACAGATACACTGCTGGAGAGCGAGAGAGAGAATGAGCGAGAGAGAGAGAGAGAATGAGCGAGAGAGAGAGAGAATGAGCGAGCGAGAGAGAGAATGAGCGAGCGAGAGAGAGAATGAGCGAGCGAGAGAGCGAGAGAATGAGCGAGCGAGAGAGCGAGAGAATGAGCGAGCGAGAGAGCGAGAGAATGAGTGAGCGAGAGAGCAAGAGGTAGGGGTTTACATAAAGCAAAGTAAAAAAAAAATTACGAAATGATGAACGAAGCAAAGTGCCGACTACACCGAGCATCTTCTTGTTTCCACTGAACGTAAAAAAAAGAGAGAGCGAGAGAGTGAGCGAGAGGTGGGGGTTTACATAAAGCAAAGTTATAAAAAAAAAAACTAAATGATGAACGAAGCAAAGTGCCGACTACACCGAGCATCTTATTGTTTCCTCTGATCGTAAGAGAGAGGGGCTAGAGAGGGGGGGGGGGGGTAGAAAGAGGAAAGGGATAAGGGAGAGCAGAGCGTTTACTCTTTAGTGAAATATTTCATTTAAAATGGGTGGGGTGGGGGGCACATAAAGCAAAGCTTTGAAAAAAAAACGAAATGATGAACGAAGCAAAGTGCCGACTACACCGAGCATCTTCTTGTTTCCACTGATCGTAAAAAAAAGAGAGCAAGCGAGAGAGAGAGCGAGACACGCAACGTACCGTTTGAGCAGCATTCCGGCCAGAACGCTGCCCAGCAGCGTGCACAGGGCCTGCGAGAAGAACACCCAGGTCATGGCCTCCAGGGAGCTGTGGGTCTGGCATCGCAGATCCAGCAGCGTGGGCCCCAGGAAGGAGGCGCACAGGCCGAAGGTGAAGAAGACGCTGCAGTAGGTGAGCGTGGCCTGCAGGTTCCTCTTGAAGAGCACCCATGGCTCGGGATCTCTGGCCATGTCTGCTGGGTGGTAACGGAGCCTCTGGGGCACCGGGGGAGGAGGAAGGAGGAGGTGGAGACACTGGGGAGTTAGTCTGGAGGGCGATCAGACTTCATGTATTCAGTGGCCAGGATTGGGCAAAACCCTCGCCCACGTTTCGCCCAGGAAACGGGAGAGTAGCACAGACGGAGTGTTACCCGCCTCGACGCCTGTGAAAATATAAGAGCTTTATAGCTCTACGGATTTCTCCAGGATAAATACAGACTCGGACACTAACCTCACCTTCACAACAATCGCGTATTTAAGAGTCACACTTAAGAGGCAAACAACGCGCTGTGTAGCGTCGCAAATTATTCAAACGACAAAACATTTCAAAACTCAACATCTCACGAACGTAGCAGAAATGTAGGAAGAGGAGTAACACGAGGTGGAAATGACGACGCCGATGCCCGATGATGGGCGAGAACAGCTGCGATATTAAAAGCGAGATCCTGCTGCTGCTGCCCTATGAGCCGGTACACGTGTAGAGTTACCGCGGGGTGGTTCGCGATCCTTCTTAGTGGGGTGAACATCACGGATTAGAGGGAGAGTCCAGGGAGCCTGCAGCTGCCAATGAGAGTCGTGGGCCAGCGGAGTTCTTAGACCCACGTGGAGCGCGGCTCCGTGTGACCGCAGTACACCAAAGGCCGTAGCCGTGGAGTCAACATTGGGGGGGGGGGGGGGGAGCAAATCTTCCAGGGGGTCTGGGGTCGCCCCACCCCCGAAAAAAATCTAAATTTGAAAACGAATTTCCTGCCATTTCCTGCATGAAATATAAAAACATTCACTAACACATAAGATGGACTTTTTATTTATTTTTACAATAATGTCTAATAGTGTGTTGTATTACATTGCTCTGTTTTTTCTTTTTTACCTTTTCTTGTTTCATTGTATGTAATGGCAGAGATTATGGATTAATAAAGTACAACCATAACCACGAAACAACCACGAGTACTACCGCAGTACTAACAGACAGTACCACCGCAGAACTGCATAGACCATCAGCATCACCCAAGGTCTATACAGCCCAGCACATGTTCAATGCGTACACGACTGCATCAACACACAGTGCTTCATAGGCCACCAAACTACACCAGCTAGAGGACTAACATCAATTGCAGGAGGAATACTACTACATATAGAGTACTGCAGCATAAACTAGCGATCAAGTGGCTGGGACCAGCACCATTGGGACTGAAAGCAGCAACTCGTGGTAGACAGACGAACGAGATCTCCAACTCGCTCACCACTCGTGGTAGGCAGAGGGACGAGATCCCCAACTCGCTCGCCACTCGTGGTAGGCAGAGGAATGAGATCCCCAACTCGCTCACCACTCGTGGTAGGCAGAGGAATGAGATCCCCAACTCGCTCACCACTCGTGGTAGGCAGAGGGACGAGATCCCCAACTCGCTCACCACTCGTGGTAGGCAGAGGAACGAGATCTCCAACTCGCTCACCACTCGTGGTAGGCAGAGGAACGAGATCTCCAACTCGCTCACCACTCGTGGTAGGCAGAAGAACGAGATCCCCAACTCGCTCGCCACTCGTGGTAGGCAGAGGGACGAGATCTCCAACTCGCTCACCACTCGTGGTAGGCAGAGGAACGAGATCTCCAACTCGCTCACCACTCGTGGTAGGCAGAGGGACGAGATCTCCAACTCGCTCACCACTCGTGGTAGGCAGAGGAACGAGATCTCCAACTCGCTCACCACTCGTGGTAGGCAGAGGAACGAGATCTCCAACTCGCTCACCACTCGTGGTAGGCAGACGAACGAGATCCCCAACTCGCTCACCACTCGTGGTAGGCAGAGGGACGAGATCTCCAACTCGCTCACCACTCGTGGTAGGCAGAGGGACGAGATCTCCAACTCGCTCGCCACTCGTGGTAGGCAGAGGGACGAGATCTCCAACTCGCTCAACACTCGTGGTAGGCAGACGAACGAGATCCCCAACTCGCTCACCACTCGTGATAGGCAGACGAACGAGATCCCCAACTCGCTCACCACTCGTGGTAGGCAGACGAACGAGATCCCCAACTCTCTCGCCACTCGTGGTAGGCAGAGGAACGAGATCTCCAACTCGCTCACCACTCGTGGTAGACAGAGGAACGAGATCCCCAACTCTCTCGCCACTCGTGGTAGGCAGACGAACGAGATCCCCAACTCGCTCACCACTCGTGGTAGACAGAGGAACGAGATCCCCAACTCGCTCGCCACTCGTGGTAGGCAGACGAACGAGATCCCCAACTCTCTCGCCACTCGTGGTAGACAGAGGAACGAGATCCCCAACTCGCTCGCCACTCGTGGTAGGCAGACGAACGAGATCCCCAACTCTCTCGCCACTCGTGGTAGACAGACGAACGAGATCCCCAACTCGCTCGCCACTCGTGGTAGGCAGACGAACGAGATCCCCAACTCGCTCACCACTCGTGGTAGACAGACGAACGAGATCCCCAACTCGCTCGCCACTCGTGGTAGGCAGACGAACGAGATCTCCAACTCGCTCACCACTCGTGGTAGGCAGAGGGACGAGATCCCCAACTCGCTCACCACTCGTGGTAGACAGACGAACGAGATCTCCAACTCGCTCACCACTCGTGGTAGACAGAGGAACGAGATCCCCAACTCGCTCACCACTCGTGGTAGACAGACGAACGAGATCCCCAACTCGCTCGCCACTCGTGGTAGGCAGACGAACGAGATCTCCAACTCTCTCACCACTCGTGGTAGGCAGACGAACGAGATCCCCAACTCGCTCGCCACTCGTGGTAGGCAGAGGGACGAGATCCCCAACTCGCTCAACACTCGTGGTAGACAGACGAACGAGATCCCCAACTCGCTCGCCACTCGTGGTAGGCAGACGAACGAGATCTCCAACTCGCTCACCACTCGTGGTAGGCAGACGAACGAGATCCCCAACTCGCTCGCCACTCGTGGTAGGCAGAGGGACGAGATCCCCAACTCGCTCAACACTCGTGGTAGGCAGAGGGACGAGATCCCCAACTCGCTCAACACTCGTGGTAGGCAGAGGGACGAGATCCCCAACTCAGCAGCAACTGGCTAGAGACCCAGGCGAGGCCACCACGTCTCCTCCACCCGGCACCACAAGTAGGAGCAGCAGGAGGAGTAGCGGCAGCAGGAGTAGGTGAAGGAGCAGCAGGAGTATGAGTAGAAGCAGCAGGAGCAGCAGCAGGAGTAGAATCAGCAGCAGGAGTAGAATCAGCAGCAGGAGTAGAATCAGCAGCAGGAGTAGAATCAGCAGCAGCAGTAGGAGAAGGTTGAGTAGAATCAGCAGCAGGAGTAGCAGCAGCAGCAGCAGTACGAGTACCTGTGCCAGTGAGCGACTTGCGGTAGCAGCGGCGAGGAGGGGTGCGAGTGGGAGCCCCGCAGCCGGGAGAGAAGGAGGAGGAGGCGGCGTGAGCTGGCACCACCACACGGAGCCCTCTTCGCTCTAAGCGCCCACAGCCTGCGGGCTCCTGCTGCTGCTGCTGTTGCCCATGGCCGTGCCCGCTGCGGCTGCTCTGCTGCTGCTACTGCCTCCTCTTCCTCCACTCGCTCGGGACAGGGTGACGAGGAAGCAGAGGGAGGGAGGGGGGGGCTGGGCGGGGGAGCGGAGAGCTCCACCTCATTGCTCCGAGCCGTGTGGACGGCGTCACGCATTGCACCTTGCGCACGCACAGATCGCTGCCGAGTGCGTGCCAGCGGGGAGCGGTGGGGGAGTGGTGAGCGCGCTGGTGCCACTACGGTCTTGGGCCTCCCCAAGGTCGACTCAGCCTTAAATGTGTGGCCGGTGCGATGTGTAAACATCGCCACTGGGGGTGGCAAAGGCGGTCGGGCGCGGTGCTGGCCACCCACCCCCTCGTGTGCCGTGTCGGCCTCCATAGGTGCTCGCTAACAGCACTTGCCCCAACAGTCTGTTCAAGCTACACGGGGGATCTTTGTCTTTGTCCAAACCCTCTTTATGTTCTTCACAGTCAACAAGTCGCTGTCTGCGTCTCTGTTCTCTACCCCACGTCTTCATCCTGGGAGCCAAGGCCGGCGGTGCAGTCACAATATTCGAGCCTCTCAGCAAAACGACCTCTGCGTTCGATTCCCGATTCGCGCGTCTTTGTGCGTGGAAACCCGACTAATTAGCTGTGTCGGGTGGTGGGTGGGTTTAACGACACATTTATATTTACGCGATCTAACCACCCCCAACCCCACCCCCCTCTTGTATGGCTGATATTGGTCGCAAAAGACTTATTCTCCGTGTCCGGTTTCCTGCCCAAAGCTAACACAAAAAAACACACAAACATACAAGGCAACTGTGGCATTGGCCAAACATCGCAATGCTGGAAAATTCCCTACACATTACCCAGTTGGGATTACACAGTAACAGCAGTAGCAGCAACATCGCCAACGACCGCGACAAATTGGCAGGACCCTCCTGAAAACAGCGTCCAGAGACTCGGGGTTATATCGACGATGTCATCGGAATGTCTGAGATGGTTATTCCAAACATTATACTTGTGGAGTGAAACTAAAATTCACCACTCCTAAATTCCACGAAAAATCTGCGATCTTTCAATTCGGATTTGTCGATGAGTTTAATCCGCGGTGCAAAAAGCTCGCCCCATACGCATCGGTGCCTGTCTGGATCTTAATTTTAGAACTTTGGTGCCTGTCTGGTTTCTGTCTATCGATGTTCAGAATAAAAGCCGCGTGGTGCCACAGAAGAGCTGTGGGGACAACCGCCTCCCTGCACGACCAGTTTTTAATTTGTTTGAATATTCTGCTTCTTGGGTCTTTGTTTGCGAGAGCATGGATGACTGCATCGATTTCCACCGATGAGAAGACCTCGTCTCGTCTCCAAGGGCCAGGCATCACGGTATTTTATCATCATGATTTTTTGTTCCCAGAATCTGGTTCATAAAACCCAGCTCGCTCATGTGGCCGTGTGGCCTTGGAATTCTCCGCGAATCCATTCCCAATAATCTTCGTGAATTCGATTTGTCCGCGTGCAGGGAGAATTCGGCTTTAGTTCAGCTCGCTATTATCTCCATTTTGTAACAGAAGAATGATGGATGCATCGTTGCACAATCGAGGTATTTTAATGTCAAATGTAATCATCTCGTGTAACAAGCGCGCTCTCATTGTCCCACCAACTGGTCCCGCTATTTTCATGATATCCGCAGTGACACCATCTCATCCAGGGTCGTTCCTTTTCTTCCCACTCCGCAGGGCAACGGTCGACTTCTGCTTCAAGTGTGACACCTGGAACGGCCTCTTTATCTGAGAAATAGTTTAATGCCCGAGATGCATGATGTTACTTATCTGCAAACAATCTGCAAGTAAAACAACGAGTTTGTTGGGACGTGGGGACTTCCAGCCATCGAGGCTGTACCGGCATCGCAGAAGCTTCGTGGATGTGCGAGACTTACCACTGCAAACGCGGCAAGCCTCGACTTATCCTCCCTTACCACCAAACGCGTTCACAAACAGTGAAGGAATCCTGTTGGCTTCAGGCGCACGCGTGACCTGACCCCACGCGCAGGACGCGACAACCCTGCACCTGGGGCTACGGAGTCGGGATACAGGTGGAGGTGTCGCAGCTCCTGCTGCTGCTACTGCTGCTTAAGAGAGCTCGAGATTTGAATAAAGTCGCCGCGGGCTGAAGAACCCATCCGTGCGTGGCATTCTATTTAAAATATTTTTTAGATTTAGATATATAAAATAAAATGAGAATAGGTTTTACCCTTTCTGGCAATAAAACAGATGGTGTTAAGATGTTCAAACACCAAATAGAAACATTTTTGCAAGGAATCAAGTCTGGATTAACCACACGTACTTGTGGCAACACGTGCAAACATGCTATGATCATTATCAATGCACCTATTATCATATGCACATATTATAATATCTGCATTGCCTTTTAATTTTATTGGCCTACACCAGACAGCCAGCCTTCTTTATGGCCTAGTCTCACAACCAGCGTCAGACCAGGAAACACCACAAGGTGAACAGCACGAAGACAACGCCACACGAATCAGAGCACGGATAGCGAGGTTGTGCAAGTGCTATCTATGGAACCTGTTCTGCGAGTAATCTAAGTATATAATAAGTATAACCCGTAAAAACAAAGTTTTTCACTATAAATCCTTTATATGCGTGGCGGCTAGAGTCCTCTCGTCCTCTGGCTTGAGATGGCTGCCACCTATGGGTCAGATGATTGCATTGCACCATTAAGCAATTGGTAATTAAATATAATATTTTTGTCCTAAAAAGTGTAAAATTTTGGAAAAAAATTTTCACGAAAATTAATTGTCACGCACAACGAGTATGTGTGGAAAATGTCAGCTCGATTGGATCACGGGAAGTGGGTTAAAAAACGACCGAAAGATTTGCACGGTCCTAAGCAAGCAAGCGAACTTAATATAAAGGATTTAAAAATAACAATGCTGTTTTTGTCTTCACCTCTCGAGAGTCGAGTTGGAGGTGCGGGCACAATTCGCTGGATCTCTCTCGCCGCCTGTGGGTCACCCCGGTGCGTCGGCCCTCGAAGTTTGGACCGAGAGATTTGGCCACAAACAACCTCAAAATAATTTCGATTTAAAGCTTTCGTGACTGCAGGGATTCATCTTCTTGCTTCTTTCGGTAAAGTCACGTAGAATGGAAATAATAAAATAATGTTTTTTTATTCTATTATTTTATTATGTCAATTTTTTTATATTTTTTTTTTTCCATTCAACCTCAAAATAAGCCACGAATTCGATCCCATCGGACATCTGTTGAAAAAATGCTTCGTAGCTCATCGGATTCCTCCTCCACTCTACATAAAGATTCACAAAGCGCGAGAGTCGTTTTCTTTCTGCAGCGCAAAAAGTCGAGGAACAGCCGAGCGTTGATGCCGAGCCAGGTTTGCAGGACACTTCAAAAAGTGTTTAAAGTTTTTATTACCTCGACGTCGTTCGCGAACAAGAGCCCGTGTAATTATTTCCCGCGTAGGCGCTGTGTACGCGCGCATCAACTCACGCATCTGTCTGCATCACGTGCTGTGAATTAAGCGCGCGGCTGCATTCCCACGGTTACGGTGCGTGCGGCAGTGCCACAGATGCACGAATCATTTGTCTGTGCAGTCGTGTTATCCAGGAATTGATCGGTGGTACAGGTGACACGGTGGTGGCCATGCACGTGGCACGCTATCCTGCAGCTGTGGAGACAGCAGCGAGGGTTGATGGATCACAACTAACTACTTGATGCAGCAAATCTGGCTGTGACGGTCCCACCTGATGACGGAGACTTGTGTTGCCTCCGAAACGTCGTGATTTTTATTTTATTTTCATTTTTTACCTACGTGACTTTACCGAAAGAACTAAGAGCATGAATCCTTGCAATCGCGAAAGCTTCAAATCTAGAATTCACACCTAACTGTTTGTGGAACTCCCCGAGGGCGTTCAGGAGGCGCTCACGACCTGTGAATGATCCGTTGCGAGTCTCACCACGAGGCAGGGTTTGTTGGGACTCGGGTCTCACCTGGGCGCACCTCGTCCCAGCGTGCGCGCTCAGTGCAACGCCGCGCGCCGCTCCACCGACTCTCAGTGGCAAAGTGAAGCGCACAAAAAAAACCCACCCTGGGGTAATCGTCCTTGGCAGGGCATTCAGGATGAAGCGTGCTGTGTGCTAAAAACAATTCATGCAGACGAACAGTTGTGTGCAGGCGCAGACGTTGGGTGCTCTGGGTAATTGAAGCCCGAGGCGTTAATGCCCACCCACGGCGCAAAGCCTCTGCAGAGAAACTCGGCTCACGGTCTTACGCACGGAATGAGTTTCTGATTGCCACGCAATAATTGGAGCAATTTAAAAGTACCGATGGCTCCCTGCCACGTGAATGTGGAATCTCCGACAACTGGCTCGGGGTCGACAATGGAGATTGACACCGCCTCACTCTTGGTGGAGGCAGGAAACCCCTTCGCATGGCTTCCGACCCGGCCAATCAAGTGGCGGAGGAGGGACGACGGTCAAAACGAGGCCTCAACCAGGATTTGAGCTCACGGCCTTCCCAGTGGCGTGGCTATCGAGTGTGCAGGCGGTGCAGTTGCGCCCGGGGCTCATCAGCTGGAGGGGGCGTAGGCACCGGGTTACAAAGATGGGGGGGGGGCATTAGAAGGGGGGCGAATTTAATTCCTTCCACACGAGGGCCCAAGCCGAGCTCGCTCCAACACGGAACCCCCCTTCCTATCACGAGTCGGGCAGCCCGGCCCGCAGCACCCCCGCGGTCCAGGCACTCACGAGTGACACCGCGTGCGCCGCTGCGCGTGCCGTGGCTGAACCAATCGCTCCCCCTTGGGTGTGGAGGCATTTGTACAGCGACGATGACAAATCTAAATCTCGGTTGCGCATCCACGAGATGGTTTCTGGGAGATGCCGAGCGATGAACTCTCTACTCCTCCACCGTAAGATCCGAGGGAGGATCGCAGTGTACAGTCGCGGCAGCCACCGATGATCACGAGCAGTGGAGAAGCCGGCCCCGTGGCTCGCAGCGGGCTGGAGTCGCGCAGGCAGCAACGTTTCCAAAAACAGACGGGAGGCAGGGACATTGAGGCCGCCGCTGGTGTTTAAACAGCAGACGCCGGGCCGAGCGGTGAAACACAAAAGCCACGGTAGCATCTGCGTGCACCACGAGTTGTTGTTGTTGTTGTTATTTTAACCGCACTTGGCACCCGGCCTGGCGCAGATTTTCCAAGCACGGCGCGGTGAGTGTCAATGTGCCTGCATCGACTCGGCAGGGTGGGGTCAGCCAGTCGTCGGCTTTGTCCAGAAGCGCCTCTCGGCTGCCCGGGTAATTGATCACTGCGACGGTGAGGGCTGATGGGCCCCCATTGCGCCTTGTAATGCGGTGGGAGCAGTGGCGAGGTTGGCGGACCACACGGAGATGGCGTTAAAACCGTGTGCGTGGCAAGACACGGATAAATAAGGCGGTGCGCATTCAGGAGGCAGAGGAGCTAGTAGGTTTGGTCGCCAGTTGCGTGCAGTCCGAGGTTCTCTCAAGTTCAAGTTCATTTATTAATCTAGCCCTGTGAGCCATTCGGCTCTTGAATCGGGTGCAACCGCAACAAACAAAAAACATGAACAAGAAAACATTTTAAAGTGAATATGTGGCCGAGTGCAAACAGAGGAAAGCCACCATCACATTGGTGGCTTTCCTCTGCACACTCCGATATCACGCTGCCAAACATCCCAAACAAGACCCTCAAAAGCTTCAGGAGTCCCCATTATTTATACGGCTAACGAGAGTGAATTACTTGATAATTCCATTGATTTTAAATGGTTACCACGTAATATACTTGCCACAGATAAATTGGAACAGCTGATGCTGCGCTACCTCACGTAGTCCCGACAGGCGAGATATTTGGTCTGGGCCCATTTGACTCACAAGGAGATGACCAGGGCCGGATTAAGGCGCGAGGGCTTTAGGAGCTGCAGTCCAGGGGTCTCCACCAGCTGGAAGGCCTCCAGAGATGAAGTGAAAAGTTATTTCGTTTGTGAATGCTGAATTCTATTTGTTGTTAGCCTTGTAAAAATACATTTTATTTTTCCTTCACTTTGTTTTCCTTTTCAACATATTACTGTGGGGCCTCACAGTATCTGTAGCACAGGGGGGCCTCCTACACAATCTTCATTCATGAATGAAGATTGTGTAGGCCCCTGTGCTACAGATACTTCTTCATTCATGAATGAAGATTGTGTAGGGGCCTACACAATCTTCATTCATAAGAATGTCCAGCACTGGCTCAGGCGCGCCACATGGACTGGGTTACCACTCCACTCGCGGTCCAGCAGGGAGACGCTTGGATTTGCTAATCGCAGCAGCTTCGTGTCCTCAGCTTAGTCTGTTCAACAAGTCACAATGGGCATTGACTTCAGGTGCGAGCCTCATCCAGAACCCACCCCGCCGAGTCCGCTTCACCAACCAGCCAAGATCGAACAACTTGAGACCCAAATGGCCGCGACTGCGTGTGTCCCAGCGACACCGTCGTCGATTGTCCCCACCCGCGCCTCCATCTCCCCCCCCCCCCCGCGGCTCGAGACGAGAGGCCCCCCACTGCCACACCACGTGGGGGGGGGGGGCTCTGCACGGCGCCTGCCCCGCTGCTCAATCTGCGCGACCCGTGCCACGTTGCTTGGACTTCACTCCGTGTGCGTCGATTACGTCTACAAGCTTGCCCTGTGCAACGTCTTGATATGGAAAACAAGCATTTTAACACTAAATAAGTTTACACTTTTATACTTGTGATAAACACGCACACAGCAAATTCTCACCGAGTCCAAAAAATTCCCAGCTGCAGGGAGTGCACGATGTCAACCACATTGGCTCAACTCAAGCAAACTGCACACACTGGACCGGCTTCGATGATAATTAATCAGTTTTCATCGGCAGTCAGACTTGCTTGAACCAAAGCGGAACTACCAGATGTGTAAAGGCACGGACCCTCTTCCCTCTCGGTTAGATGTAAGTCCTAGTTCGCCACAAAACTACGTAAATATGCAACACAAAATAATAATGTTATAAATAGAACAAAATAACCAATAAACGTCTCCTTCATAGTCCGCGTGTCTCACTCGCAGTACGCAATCTGGCCAGTCCTCTTTATTGACGAGGCAGGTGATGGTTTTTAACATTTTAGATATTAGACCTTTTCTTAAACGGTATCTTATCACTAAATATCGGTGCTTGTATTTGAAAGATTGGAACATATTTGCGCCGTACGTTGTTTGCAGCCCAAGACTCATTGGGCATTCACCTGGTCACAGCGCGCACGAGCGTGGAGAGCAAACCACCCAGGCCACACGCCAAACTCTGTTTGTGCAATCGCTGTTCTCTGTTAAAGCTGCATTGTCGAGGTTGACACTTGACCTCAGGTCACCCGAGCAAACGAGACTTCCAAGTCCCCATGGGTCCTCCACCTGGTAGAAGAGATTCCGTCATAACCCACGTGTACGAGAGGATAAACTCACAGGTGTTAACGGCAGACAGGTAAGTAGGTAAGTGGGCGAGTAGGATGGCTAGGTAAGTGGTATGTCAGGTAGGAAGTTTTAATGGTAGACGGCTAAGTGGGTGGGTGAGTAAAAGGCAGAGGTCGCAAACGGGTTTTGATTCCTTACCCGTACCCGGCCGCACCAGGGTCGCAAACGGGTACCCGTACCCTACCCGATACCCGGCTACCCGTACCCGGCCGGGTACGGGTATCGGGTACCCGATTGCGACCTCTGGGATGAAGCCATGTTGCAGGCGCGGGTGGGTTGATTCTCGGAACTTTAATTGTGAGAAGAGACAAGACGTTGGGAAATGAGTGAAACGGTCACTCACCAGTGACTCACGGCCTACCCGTACCCGTACCCGTACCCGGCCGGGTACCGGTAGCCGGGTATCGGGTAGGGTACGGGTATCGGGTACCCGGTTGCGACCTCTGGTAGAAGGGTGGCGAGATAGTGAAGTAAGTAGCAGAGTTGTTAGACAAAACTCGGGCCCAGGAGGGGCAGACGCTCAAGAAGGTCCACGCAGAAGGGTCAGAAGCCCACGTCTCCACTGCTGCCTCCTGGCCACCCTCAGAGGCCTTCAGCTTGTGATGCTCGCAGCCCACGTCGATCTCTGCCCGATCCACCAACCCTTGCTCGCAGGCCGCAGACGAGGGGCGAGCACCGGCGCGCGCGTGTGAACGATCGTCGCAGGAAACACACTCGGGGCCCAGTTGCTTTCCATCCGTTTTTATAAATTACACATGCGACGTGAACATGAGTTTACAAAGGTGAGACACGATAGGACAAGAATGAGAAATAAAACCAGCTTCGCGTTTCGCGTTAACGAGGGGGGGGGGGCGGGGGCGTCTCCTCTCTGTGCCCTCGCCACGGTAGCCACTGCCTCGGGGGGGGGGGGGGGTCCGCTACTCTAAGGCCACAAGTCGCCCCCCCGCCATCGTCACACCAACAAAACGTCGATGGGAAGCCAACGCGATGCAAAAAGCAAACGTTCGCCCGAGACGTCGCCCCGTCGATGGTCGATGGCATCACACGGGGGGGGGGGGGGGGCTCTCAATTGTTCAATGAATAAAACACAACAATGAAGTCGAATTGCTGGAGAAAAAAAACTCAGCAGCTGAAGCGGCGTCGCCCCACGCAGCACAGATCCGCGCGTTCACTCGTCACCGGGTTTCCAATTAGAAGAGAAAAACAACGAACAGAAGTCTCATTGTTGCTCATTAACATGTTATATTTATTCGATGCAAAACTAAATAAGGCTGTGCAAATATTTGTCCTGTTCTGCAATGAGAAATATTTCTTCGTGGAGGTTTAATTATTGTCATTCTGAACGTTTCTCTTGAATAAACTTCGCTACTTTGGGCAGGACGAACAGAACGAGAATGGGCCAGGGTGCAACAGCCTCCCTGCCTGGGAAGGGACCGGGGTGCGTGCAGACACACGCACCAACTGTGCCCAGCAACTTAAGTCGGGAATAACCGCTCGGTAGGTTGACAAGAAGTTTCTCATTCCATTAATGGGGGTCGTGAACAACTTTCTCACGACTTGACAAGAACGGGAAAAACTGGAGCGGGCCTGCTCAGCTGTTGCGTCGACTCGCCCAGCGAATGTCGCTTCGCTCGATGCGTCCCACCTGGCAGGCTCGATCGTCTAATCAGGACAGAGCTCACAGAAACTTCCACCATTCAACCCTGGCACGGGATCACTCGGGGCACGAGCCGTGCCGGTACGGCGCTAACAAGTCAGCCAATCGAGACTGATCGCGGCCGTGTTCAACAGAGACCCGTTTTCTGCACGGAGATTGCCCAAGCAAGAAATGCGTTTAATCGAGACTTTACGCCGATCCAGAATGTCCATGGTCTGCTCGAGACTGCATCCAATAGAGACGCTGGGCTGGGCGAGTCGTGGCCGATTTGATCCGTCCCGCGTTTCCGACAACCACGAGGCATACGTCCGTTAGTGCGTGGGCCGCACCTCCGGCCTCGCCTCCCCGCCTCCCTTGTGCATGTCAACCCAGGCAAGTTCGCCGTGACCCGGCAGAGAAAGCTCTGCGGCTAAGACGTGGGCCTGAGGCTGCAAGCCGTCAAGGTTTTGAGCGCGTGGGGTGCACGGGCACCGCCCCACTGGTTTTATGTGGGGGGGGGGGGGGGGGTCGGGGTTAGGGAACGGGGCGTCCCTGCTGGCCTGGCCGAGGGAGGCGTCACGCCCGGGCGGCTTTCACGCACGACCTGTGAGCATCCCACAGCGCGACGGGTCGAGTTGCATCGCCCAATGGGGAGTTTGACTCGTAATCTGTTTGCAAGTGGTGCGCTCTGTAACCCCATCCAGAATAAACATTTTATTCAAATTCTCTCTGGACCAGCTCTGCAAGGGAGATCCTCAGGCGAGTTCCGCACGGCTGCACAATCGCTTCCCGGGAGGCAAAAGCCAACGTGGTGGGGCAGACGAGTGCCCCATGGCACGGGACACGGCCAGTGGTTTAAACGAAACACGAGCATTGCTTTCGGACGCGTTTACACGGACGTACAAATAACAGAATGTACAATCATCGGGTTCAAACACACAGCAACAGTCCTCTTCTTCTGCGCAATTCCGTAAATCATCCGTCATCCATTCGCTCATTCATCCGATTGCTTAGAAACGTCAGGAACGATCCTTAACTGGACGCACACTCCGCCTCCCTCTTTCTCCACGGAAAGCCTTGGCGCAACTCCGCGGGGTGCCGCGAGTATTTAAAATGCCAGTGTCAGCAGTCTCACTGTACAAGCAGCAAACGAATGCAATAAAATACGGGGATTTATTTCACAAAGATTACAAACGCGAGCGAGCGCGCCCACGACTCCCCACTGCGGCTCAACAGGAGGGCGAGTGTGTCTCAGGGTGGGTGAGAAGGGAAACTTTTTATTTTATTTTCCGTGTTTTCTTCTAAACACAAACTGGCCAAACAGTCTACAAAGGGTCAAAGCTGCAATCCGTGTACGTACGCACAAGTTCAAATATACACGGTACACACGATCGTCGATGCACACGCACACAGCCACGTGCATACACACACCGATGTACACCAATACAACACGTACATTTGCTCGCACACACACACCCGCACAGAGACAAAGATGCCCCTTGTAGCCTTAACAGACTGTTGGGGCAAGTGCCGTTAGCGAGCACCTATGAAGGCCGGCATGGCACACGAGGGGGTGGGTGGCCAGCACCACGCCCAGCCGCCTTTGTCTCCCCAGTGACGATGTTTACACACCGCACCAGGTACTCATTTGAGGCTGAGTCGACCTAGGGGAGGCCCAGGACCGGTTCAGATAATAGTCACTGGTGCTGGCCGTGAGCGGGAATCGAACCCGGGTCGCCAGGTTCTTAGTGCAGCGCGCTAACCACTACACTACTGCTCCCCACACACTGCCATACACACACACACACACAAGCACATGCACACGAGCAGGCACGCAACCACGCGCAAGTGACCCCCCGCATGCACACGCTGGAGTGCAGGCACACGGGCAAACCGACTGTGCACCCAGCACGTGTTCTAGTGTTATTGAAAACCAGGAAACCCCGACTGAACACGGGGAGAAAGGGGCAAACCAAAACGGTTACAAATAAATTAAATAAATCAAATACCTACGACCTAGTAACTGAACAATTTACAAAACATTACATTGCAAATAAAAAGATAAAAAAGAAAATCTACAAAGGATGGCGAAATATTATACCGTACAAGAACCAAGGGGGTCACCCCACCCCCCCCCCCCCCCTTGCGTTTGGATGGAAGCTCAAGGAACCCAGGTGCCAGATTTGCAAACAGGGAACGACAAATCAGTGGGACACAAAACACCGCCGGCACTCGCCACACACACACAGCACTTACGCGGAGTACAAATACACAGGCAAACCACCAGTCACACATGCATACTGCTTCCACACACAACTGACGCATCGCTTGTACACAATGCACCGCTCACAAACGAAACACACGACACCCACACGCTCCGCACCGCTCACGCACAGTCCGAGTGCCCACCACCCACCATGCTCAGGAGGGAGGGGGGGGGGCGGGGGGGGTGTTTGTGTGCACGGCACCCGGGGCCTCCTCGAGGCAGGCAGAGAAGGGGATCATCACGCCGCTCACCGCCGTCCCCATACAGTATATCATCGTCGTCGTCGTCATCACCACCCTCGCCATTATCGTCATCACCCTCCACCGCAATCATCGCCATCGCCTCGTCACCGTCACAACGTGCCGCCCCCCTCCAGGTGACCTCTCTCCGGGCGACGTCTCCGCCACGGGCGGCGGCTTCCGGCCGTGCCCACGGCCGCCACTCTCTCCCGGCGTCCCCCCCTCCGCGTCTCAGAACAGCATGCTCTGCCGCCTGCTCTTGCCGTTGGCTGCGAAGGGACAGAAAGGCGAGAGGGGGCGCGTTCACGGCGGTGGGGAGACGAGGGCTCCGCGTGTCCCCGTGTGCGCCCTTGGTAGCCGAGCGACGCTAGCCACCACGCGCTGCACGCTGCGTCTCGGCAGACTGCAGGACACGTGGGGGCGAAGGTGAAAGAGAGGCACAGGTGCATCCCTGCAAGTTCTCGCTACTGCTGGCTGAGGGGCCTCCCGCTAGAGGGAGCTCTAAAGAGAGTTACTCTAGGGGGGATATTTGGCCTACTCTTCCGTGCAGGTCCCAAGTCGTGGAAGAGGCGGGGGTACCCACAATTTAGCGCACCAAGCGGAGCTTGCCGCGACTCACTGTGGTGAACCCATGTATGCCGCTGGGTGACAGAGACGGGAAGGTTTAATAAACCTTCCCCGTCGTGTCGACTGCCGTGCCAGGAGATTGCGCCCGTGACCTCAGGTCTGCAAGTCCGGTGTGCTCACCATTACACCGCGGTATGGTGAAATAAATTACCTCCAAGCCTGTGAGCTGAAATCATTTGTGTGTTTGGAATTTTAATTCAAGTGCTTTTGTTATCTCTTAAATACCGTCAGGAAAAAAATATCTGAATACCAGCCACGATAGTCGCGATATGACATTACCATGCGAAAAATGGACGATAACAATATGGTGGATCTTACATCGTACGATATATTTTATCGCAGGAACCATGGTAACCAATAATCCGAATCCATAATGCCACTATTAAAGGTGGTCTTAATCCTAACAATAGTCCGCTGCCCATAACCCCTAAACCTAACCACAGGTCATTACCCTAATCTAAACCCTAATCCCGAAGCCCGCCCCCTACGCAACTGACCGTAACGTTATCCCCGCAGCTCGTAACGTTGTGACGCGACCACATCGGCACAAACACACCTTCCCTCGACTCGCACGACTCTGACGGCTAAGCTTGGAATGGAATGGCGATAGGCGGAGGGTGGGTGTGAAACGACAAGGAGACAGAGAGACAGAGAGGAGGGGGTCACGGGGAGTAAGATGGGTGTGGGGGGTAAGGGGGGGAAGGGGGGGGAAGGGGTGTGTGGGGGGCAAGGGAAGGGTTGCGTACCCGTTTGGGCCCCGCGTTGTGGGGGGGGGGGAGCCCTCCCCGTCAGTTTGCCAGGTGCTTGTGAGCGTGGCACTGAGCCGCGGAGAGAGGCCTCATCTCAAGGGAGGCAGAGAAAGCTTACGGAGGAGATGAGCACAGGAGACACACGGCACAGCGGCAGCGGCAGCAGAGAGCACGCAGACGAGCACGGGCAGACAACACAAGGCACAGGCCCGAGTGAGCGCGACAGCCGCACGCACGCCTGCATGAAAGGGAGGTCGCGAAAGGTTCGTGACCCACCACACAGAATGAGTGGCACTGCAACCAAGGATGCACGTTCCCCGTTCGGTTCAAGGAAGTCTACTTCCAAGGGTCACAACACTTTACGGCAGCAGAAAAACTGCTGTTGTTTTACAGGCATTGGAATGATATTGATGAGCGTGTCCAGGGGAAAGGACTGAGAACAACCCTGCGTGACGTACGGGACACAAAATCTCATGAACTGGACAATTCTGCCCTCCCTCCCGTGCCGTACGCGTGCCTCGCCGAGAAGAGAGCGTCACTCGCGGAAATCGGCGAGTGAAGGGTGAACGGGGTGGAGCGCGCTGTGAGCGAGCGGCACGGGTAACGAGACTAAACTCTCTTCTGGACAGGGGCGAGAGACGAGGGGGGGGGGGCATTGCTGGCCCAGCGCACCGCACCTCAGGGGGTCCCCCCACGCAGCTTCATCAAGCGTTGCTGCCGGTATTAAACTGTGGACTGCGGTTGATGTGCACTGGTCAAGGTGTCTTCCTGCTCAACCAGCACGTGGCACTGCTCATAGCTGCTGATGGACTTCAACTAGTGGTGGGAACTCCGCATTTTTCATGGTCGGGATCATTTCTCAACAGAAAACGGCCACCACTGACTTCTCACAAAGTGGTTTACATTTTATCGACCCTGGTGCAATGGTGATCGTCAAACTGGATGTGAACTCGTAACCCTCCAATTGTGAGTCAAGCGCTCCCTGTGGCTCCCTGTGGCTTGATCAAGAACATCGGATTCACCGAGGACTTCAAAAGAGTATATCCGTTGTCCTGGTTGAACAATGTATTTCTCCAAAGAATATGGAAATTCTGAACCGATGGCATGCATTACCCACGCGTAATTCACGAGTAAAGAACAAACACTGGCAGGCATGGGACGGTAGAATGGACGGAGAAATGCTGCGACATGTGGCAGTACAGAAAGGGCCACGCCCCGTCCCCCGTGCGATTACCTGCTTCGTGGTACGGGGTCGTCCTGTGACCGAGATCTCGTTGCAACTGCACTTCTTTGAGTGCGAATATCGACACAACTGGGGGAACAAGATCGACACAAAACAGCGAAGATGAGCGCAGGGGAAGATGTCTCGCAGCGGTTTGTGCCCAGTTCCACAGACTGAACCTGGCACCTCGGCAAAAGGGCACCGTGAAAGAGATGCACGTCCAGACCCAGGGATTGAACCAAAACCTCACAGGTCTCAGCTCAGTCTCTGAGCTTGCGCTCAGCATCTCAGTGACGCAAACTCAACGTCCGTGCCGGAGCAAGGGCGGCGCCACCCGAATTTGCTGTAAACAAAGTGAGCGGTGGCGGCCGGTGGCTCCAATTCGTGGTGGGGCAGTGCTGGCGTCATAGCAGTGGGAAGGGGGTTGGTGAGGATGGCACTTACACAGCCATTATGAATCCCCAGAGAAACATACACACTCAGTCCCATTGGTTGAACATAAGACTCTAGCTTTGAGAACTCTGCATCGCTGACAGCCATTGTGACCCCACTGGGAGAGAGGGCAGAGGCCGGATACTTGAACTTAGGATATCAGTTGTCAGCTCAGCATCTCAGACTCAACGATTATGAACTCCATGAGCCTGCTGCCCCACCCCCGATCTCGTCACGCGTCACATATCCGCGTCGCAAGGAGGCAGCCGCGTGGAGACGTTGCTGGCACGTGGATCGCTCGCCTCACGTCTCGCTCGCTTCGTACCGTCGGGCAGCTTGTGCAGCCTCTCCCCGAGGCTCTTGAAGTACGGATGCCGCATGCCCTCCTCGGCGGACACCCTCCGCCTCGCCTCGTACTGGTGGGCACAGGACGGGGCGGACACAACGCACTCATGGAGGCAGTCACGCGGCGGTGGCACAGAGCACGCGGTCTCACGCTGCATACTACAATGTCAAGAGGCCATCATGGGCCAACGCCGATTGTGCTGCCACACATCACCATCTTGCAGTTGTTCCAGTCGACACCGGACCATCACAGTCTCGCTTTAGCTCTTTCCATTGTTACGTAGTCGACACGTCCGTCAACAATCTCTCTCTCTCTCTTACAGACCCATCACCACCACCGTCTGGCCTGGGGCCTTCACATCCATCACTGACATCTGGGTGCCACTCCAATGCCCATGTCGGCGACCCGCACTCCTCCATCCTTCACAGGTGACCCAACAATCACAACCTCCTCTTCTTGAATACATCCACAACACTTTCTTGGAGAAATGCGGCTACTGGTGGCTTCCCGGCACACAACGATGAACCTCACCAAGCACCACAGAGGGATGGCTCGTGGTGATAACCCTGGCTGGGATTTGAACTCAGGGATTAAAACCCAGGAAACCTCTTTCTGACCTCGGGTGAAAATCGTACGTGTGTTCCAACTAAAAATAAGTAAACAGAGCCCTCGTAAACAAAGTCAATGGAAAACGAGCGCACGTTATGGAACAATGGAAACAATACGAGACTGAACAATGTGGCACTCGTACAAACAAACAATATGGCACTCGTAATGGAAGCCCCTCGCACAATAGGCAAATCTAAATTCTACGCGAAATCAAATAATACCATCAATCGTACACACCGAAGTGGTGGTCACAGCTCCCCGCAATCACTCTCACCACGACAGGGCACTCACTGTTCTTTATATTTATACCAATAATTCCATGGAACTCTTTTTTTAAACTTTTATTCGAGTGACTGCATGCGTCACTCCACCCCTGGTTTCCGATTCCGCCCAGTCTCCGTAGACGACAGAGATCCAGCAGCGAGTTAGTAATGGGAATGCAACACGAGGGTCAATGTGGAGAAAACCCACACCAGTTGACCCGCTGGATGACCTTTATTAATCTGGATTGATAGGTTCGCAAAACTACTTGCTGTACTGCCATCTCTTAGCTTCCTTCGAAGCTCGGAGGGTCTAGGAATGTAACAAACCTATCACAAGCCACCCAACCCGTGCCTCCAAAGCATTATATGACAGGCGTGCACCAACATGCTGTTTTTAAAAGGTACCGCTTTCAATTCCACCTTTAACTAGTTGAATCTTCAATACATATCAGGTGTTTGTGGATGGCAATTTTTTGGCAAGGTTCTCTAATTGACCAGGGCGTGTGCGTTTACAAAGGCTCACCTGCAAAAGCTTCGAGAGCAGATCCAGGCCATCCGCATCGAGCCTGCAACACAAGTCGACAGAGGCGATCACGTGAAGTAGCCATCAAAGTCAAGAGCGTTTCTTGGCTCAAACTAGCGATGGGGTAGGGATCCCTCTCAACAGGCAGCCCTGAACCAAAAGTGTAAATGTCACATCCCCATTGCAGCAACAGTGGCGATGAGATGTTGCTGATAGAGCCGCCCCCCCGCCTTCACACAGGGGCACTTTACACGTGATCACTTCTCAAACATTCCAATGATGCCCCCGGTGGCAGCTGTCCCTGTAATGGCACAAGGAGACTCAGCACCTGACTTGCAAACAGGGGCATTTGTCTGCCGGAGGGAGACAATGATTGCTATTATGTGTAATCCCAACTTGGTAATTTGCAGGTAATTTTTTTATTTAGCAAGCTTGGAACCATGATGCCGGCACACGATGTCCAACATGTTTCAAATCACGTCACGGGATTTTTTACGTCCACGGTGAAGCGGACGGCCCGTATTTTATTGTTACTACGCCGGACGTAATAACCAGGGTGGCCTGCGGGATTCGAACCACGAACATCTGCAACCTCCCTGGGCCATGTCACCACCAAAATTATAGGAACCAGTATATTCACAAGATAATCACTGCTGACGTCCCGCAAATTGGTACGAATTTTATGGGCCTCTATAAGGGATGATATGACTGAAGAAAAAACGTTTTAACCAGTGCACCCATCAGAGAGATAGACAATGAATATGCATCAAAAGATGAAAAGTGACAAATAAGCGTAGAGAGCAATGCACGCTGGGAATTACGCCGAGTGACAGGAAGAGAAACACGTGGATCATGGAAAGATATGCAAATCAGAGACAGCACACCAACTGTTCAGCAAGGAAAGTGGGGGCTTGGGGAGGACACGTAGCTGGAAGGGACAGCCAATGGGCAAGAGCAGTGACAGAATGGCAGCCCAAGGCCGGTATGTAGCAGAAGCAGGCAGGGTAGGTTAGGGTGCCCCCAATTTAGCTTTATCCAGATCGAGGGTGAGGGTGCATTGTGGGAGTGCGAGCGTCGCCACTCGTCTCGTCGTCGACAACCCAGACGCAGCGGCGCTTCGCTCAAGCAACCCGGACACGAGCAGCGACGGTGGGCGGCGTTGTGCCGTGAAGACCGGGGAGGGGGCAGCGGCAGAGGTTGCAAACGGGTTTTGATTCCTTACCCGTACCCGGCCGCACCAGGGTCGCAAACGGGTACCCGTACCCGGCCGTACCCGTACCCTACCCGTACCCGGCCGGGTACGGGTATCGGGTACCCGATTGCGACCTCTGGGATGAAGCCATGTTGCAGGCGCGGGTGGGTTGATTCTAGGAACTTGAATTGTGAGAAGAGACAAGACGTTGGGAAATGAGTGACAAACGGTGACTCACCAGTGACTCACGGTCTACCCATACCCGTACCCGGCCGCACCAGGGTCGCAAACGGGTACCCGTACCCGGCCGGGTACGGGTAGCCGGGTATCGGGTAGGGTACGGGTATCGGGTACCCGGTTGCGACCTCTGGGCAGCGGGGGTGCTGGCAAGGGAGCAGGGCCTCACCGCGGGGCGTGGTTGATGAGGGGCTCCGCCTTGCACTTGGGGAATTTGTAGGCCTTGTACTCTTCGTGCGACAGAATCGCTGGCCACGTTTCCTCCGAGGGCGTCCCTAGACGCGCGGACACGCACCGAGCGCACGATGAGACGCAGTGAATGCCGTGCGAGGGATCTGAGCTCTACCAGACTTTCCGATCGCTCACTAACTTCAATAAGCAAATGCCTGATGCTCGTACTGTTGTTTGTTGTTGTTTATATGTTGTTGTTGTTGCTTCTGCTGCCGCTGACTTTCAGGGTAGTTCCCTGACAGGGCTCCTGGAGAGTTCAGGATGGACAATTCTCAAGCTCTTGACCCCAAACACTGTCCCCCATGGGTCACAGCGATTAAAACCCTAAACATGTGGCCAAGCGTCTCCCTGCTCCAAGCAGCGTGGTGCACTTCTAACCCACAGTGGCAACCCTGAGCTTGCGGTGGAAATTCCTCATTCTTATGCCAAGTGCCAGTTCACTTACAGGAGAGCAACCCTTGACCTTCCACAAATAATGCTCAATTTATCTGCCTTGGGATGACCGGCCGAGTCAACACCTGGCTGCGATTGGAAGCCATGACCTTTCTGACTGGAGGTCAAGTGCCCCAATTAGAGGCGCGCGTAAAACACGTGCGTGTGAAGAGAGGCGTGCGCGTGTGAAGGGCCGCGCGTCCGTCAGGAGCGTTGACCGAATGTCATTCTTAAGCTCACAACACAAGCACTGAATCCAGCGCAAGAAAAACGGTTATTTTGAAGTACACAAATCATCTGCACGTTTCCTTAAGGGCACAAGGTCGAAACAAGAGAGATATTACAAAGCAGACAGCAATGAAAGTACAAGAAGTACAAACTAGACTATCAAAATAAGACCAGCAAGACCGACAGTAAACACAAAACATACAATTTGAATTGAATAACAAATAAATAATCTTGACTTAAAGCTTTCGTGACTGCAGGAATTCATATTCTTGGAGTCTTTTCGGTAAAGTCACGTGGATAGGTTCAAAGAAAATAACAAAAAATAACAAAAAACTACGGCGTTTCCATCGCAACACAAGCGGTCGTCGTCAGGAAGAAAATTTTTTTGTTAAATCGTAGGGTGAGGAGGAGCCGATCGTTAATTCCCGGTGTATAGCATCATCTTCATTATTGCTATGCTTGTTTTTGTATTGGAGACAAATGACGAAATGTGCAGCGGACACCTAGGGGCTCTCTGCCCATGGATCATGATGATGATGCTGCTTGTTGATCCAGGAATGCCCAAGTCTCATGACTCTTTTTCAGGAGGGTCCTGCAATATTTTTGCAGTTGGGGGACATTTTTTGCGAGGTGCATTCCGATCAAGCAGGTAGGCTTTCAAATTTGACAAAATGTGGACCGTGGCACCAGCACACAACGGCCTGCTCTAGCGAATGACGTCACGGCGATCTTTAACGTCCACTCTGAAAAGCAGACGGCGCGCGGTACTGCTGTGGTTCATAAACCGGGGAAGGCCGCCGGATTTGAACCGTGAACCGCTGGCACAAGCGGCGGGGGCGTGCGCTACCGCCGGGCCACGTCACCGCCAAAACCTCGGGAGCCGTGACACAGAGAGAGCGGTGCCGCACACACGCGCAACGTACCCAGCATCCTGAAGATGAGAAGCAGCTCGTCCTCGACCGTAGACCCCGGGAACAGGGGCCTCCCCGCAGCCATTTCAAAAAATATACACCCAACTCCCCTGCCACAGACGCACGCACGCACGCACGCACACACGCAGGTATTAATGAACCATCTCCTAAAACCACGGCTACACCTGAGCCTCGGTGTCATCGTTGAACGGTACTGATACAGACTGTGTCTCCGTCTGGCTCTGTGAGCCTCAAGCATTAACAGCGGGGATGCGACGTGTCGATTCGTCGACGAATAGAAGTGTTTGAGCTTCGTGACAAATGCGTCGGAGTCACGTGTCGGAAGCCGATGTGTTTTCCATTCGCATGCAATGGGATCACGTGACCCCTGCAGCCACTAGAGGGCGCTGCATTCGCCAGCCACATGGTCAAATCAAATGTGGTTCTTGCAGAGAATTGAGCCGGCACCAACAATTGCCCAAACTCTGTGGCCTTCTACATTTGAAGACGAGTCAGACAATTCATGAGTGCTAATACATATGAGAGGAGACCGGAGAACCCGGAGAGATCCTACGCATGCGAGGTCGCCAATGCTCAATTTCCGTACAGATGGACACAGACGGAGATTAATCCACTTGCTTTACTACCATCTCCTGGCGAGCCGAGATGTGTGCACGAGAACACGATGTCCGTCCTGCAGGCAATGGGATGGGGTGTGACCCCCGCTGGTCTCAAGAGAAAACCGATTCGTGGCACCGGACTCGTCCCCTGTCAACGGGACGTGGCCCCACACGTCCCGACTCACCACATGTCGATGGGCGTCGAGTACTCGGTGGAGCCCAGCAGCACGTCGGGAGGCCGGTACCACAGCGTCACCACCTCGTTCGAGTACGTCTTGGTCGGCACAGACTTGGCTCGGGCGAGGCCTGGCAAGGGAATCGCGCGCGGTCACCACCGTCGTGAACCATTCCCTTGCTAACATTCCAATAGGAGGGGTCACGGTGCGGTGAGAGGCTGGTGCGGGTGAGCGAGAGCGAGCGAGGGCGAGCGAGGGCGAGCGAGGGCGAGCGAGGGCGAGCGAGGGCGAGCGAGGGCGAGCGAGGGCGAGCGAGGGCGAGCGAGGGCGAGCGAGGGCGAGCGAGGGCGAGCGAGGGCGAGCGAGGGCGAGCGAGGGCGGGCGAGGGCGGGCGAGGGCGGGCGAGGGCGAGCGAGGGCGAACGAGGGCGAGCGAGGCTGGCGAGGGCGAGCGAGGGCGAGCGAGGGCGGGCGAGGGCGGGCGAGCGAGGGCGGGCGAGGGCGGGCGAGCGAGGGCGAGCGAGGGCGAGCGAGGGTGACCCGGGTGTGTGGGGGTACCGAAGTCGGCCAGCTTGAGCTCGCCCTTGTCGTTGATGAGCAGGTTCTGTGGCTTGAGGTCCCGGTGTAGCACCCTCCGCTTGTGACAGTACGCCAGGCCCCGCAGCAGCTGGTACAGGAAGAGCTGCACGCGAGCACCGCACAGACAGCCGCCAAGCGGCGGCCGCGGACCATTAGCGGCGCCGGCACTCCAGCGGCACAGACACGCACGCTGGGCCGTCTCGAGAACGCACTGCGGTACTCCGTGCCACCTAGCCGATGCAAATATTATCAGAGTACGTTTTTTGTTTGCATTTTGACCACAAGTGTTGTGGTTAATGCAGACATGATTCCTTGTAAAAGGTTTTAATTTGGTGTTTTAACATCTTAACACAGCTGTTTTGTTGCCAGAAATAAGGGGAAAACCTATTCTCATATTTTGGTCCTGGCAAAGGAGATCCCCCCATGATGTAGATGCTCATTTGGTGTTGCACACAGTATCAACATCGCCCCCTACTGCGAAAACTTGGCAAGATGTTCCTAAAAAACTCGAGACCCAGCGAGTTCTCCTGGGTAAATGAGCATCGCAAGAACAAGAACAATGAACTCGATATCACTTAAACAATACATGTGCACATCACATGCTTTTCCCATGGTATCCCTTGGAGGCACCTCTGCCTTATGCACTGTTAACAATTATTATTCTGGGACATTATTTTTTTATTCTAGATTTGAAGCTTTCGTGACTGCAAGGATTCGTACTCTTTAAGTTTTGTCGGTAAAGTCACGTAGGCAAAAAATTCAATTAAATAAATAAATTTTTCTTTGTTGTTTTCATTTGCTTTATTTTATTTTTTACCTACGTGACTTTACCGAAAAAACCAAAGTATTATTTTTTAAGTCAGATACAACTGCCACAGGGTAGAAACCCAATTCCTTGCCTTCCACTGGGCTCCGAGTCGAGCCATCCAGGCAAGAGTGGAGGACACGAGAATAGCCGCTCAGCACCGCCGAGATTAGCGGTTAAAATTAGGCCGTGACTCCAGTGAAACAAAGAGCCTCCCTGCTAAAGGGAGCAGTACGCCACGCTCCTGAGCCAGTGGTGCTTCAGAGCCGGTGGTAAACATTCCACATGCCTATGGTGGGCACCGGCCTATGGGCCAGACAATTCATAAGGATTTCTCACAAACCGATGCTCATTTTATCGATCGCCGAGGGATGATGGGCCGAGCCGACCCATGCGGCCATCCAATTGCAACTCGAGCAATCTGACCTTGGTGCCATCCAACTGACCGGACGACTCCAAAAACGTGTTGCAAATCGAAAGCAAAGGTCGTACTAAAAGGGAAAGTTCCGTGTGGTGAGATAAGACTACGGGGCGAGCTCGGCGGAGGGCAGGCCCACGAGAGCCCGGAACTCACCTTGACGTTGTGCATGTGCATGATGTTCCCACAGTCGTCCATGTATTGCTTCAGGTCCTTTTCCTGTCGAACAAAAAAATCGGGGGCACGCGGACACGCCACAATCCATCACCTGCGGGTGAAAGGGCGACGCCAAATCGCGACGGACACCGGTAGCACGACCCCAGCGCAACTGCTGGAAGCGAAGAATAAATAACTAATCATGCCAATGTGGAGGGGGGCACAGCACGTACCAGGTACTCAAAGACGAGCGTGAGGGACTTGTCCGTGTGGATGATGTCGTGCAGCGTGACGATGTTGGCGTGCTTTAGGTCCTTCAGCAGGGACACTGCGGGCGGGGAAAACATCGTCACAGTCAAGAGATCGCTATGGGCAACGATGCTGATGCTGCCATTGCCTGCTTCGCTCGTCCACCGAACACATTCCTAGCTACACAACCATCTCCCTAGTCGGCTAATGGTCTCAGAGGCCCCATCCTTGCATGATCCACCCCCTTGCCCCACACACGCATAAGCAGTGTTGGTGAGGGTGAGGAGCTGCCCCCTGGCTCTGGGTGTTGGTGAGGGTGAGGAGCTGCCCCATGGCTCTGGGTGTTGGTGTTAGTGAGGGTGCCCCTGGCTCTGGGTGTTGGTGAGGGTGAGGAGCTGCCCCTGACTCAGGGTGTTGGTGAGGGTGAGGAGCTGCCCCCTGGCTCTGGGTGTTGGTGAGGGTGAGGAGCTGCCCCTGACTCTGGGTGTTGGTGAGGGTGAGGAGCTGCCCCCTGGCTCTGGGTGTTGGTGAGGGTGAGGAGCTGCCCCTGGCTCTGAGTGTTGGTGAGGGTGAGGAGCTGCCCATGGCTCTGGGTGTTGGCGAGGGTGCCCCTGGCTCTGGGTGCTGTGCCCCGTGGGCGTGCCGTGCGCACCCTCGCGGATCGCGGTGCAGGGCGCGCCCTCCTCGTGCTCCAGGCGGATCTCCTTGAGGGCGACGAGGTTGTCGGTGAGTTTGCTGCGGCCCTTGTAGACCGTGGCGTAGGTGCCCTACACACCGAGGGGCGGGGAGGGGGCCCATTCGGCCCACGTGGCACAGTGAGAGTCGTTCT
The DNA here is from genome assembly GCF_964198595.1 of Lampetra fluviatilis. Taxonomy (NCBI): domain Eukaryota; kingdom Metazoa; phylum Chordata; class Hyperoartia; order Petromyzontiformes; family Petromyzontidae; genus Lampetra; species Lampetra fluviatilis. The sequence goes on along the minus strand of NC_136312.1, from coordinate 3,010,063 downwards.
CCACCGCGGGCGACACGACCACACCGTCACAACTCGAGTCTCTCTGCTGAGACATCTCTATTAGCACCAACTCAGTCAAGTGGAGCAAGTTCCACATAGCTATGGCAGGAGTTACTTTGCCCATAGCACAAACACGCATAAACTCTCACAAATGTGTACTTATTTTATACTCATTGGTTCTTTCGGTAAAGTCACGTAGGTAAAAATAATAAATTAATTAAATCACAACGTCTCGGACGCAACACAAGCGTCCGTCATCAGGTGGGACAACCACAGAAAGAAACAACTGCTCAAGTAGGCAAAAGAGCTGCTAGTAACGGCGGGTTACATAGATGAGGGAGGGGGAGCTCTTTTGCCTACTTCAGCAATTGTTTGTTGCTGTGGCTGTCCCACCTGATGACGGACGCTTGTGTTGCGTCCGAAATGTCGTGATTTAATTTATTTTTTATTCTCACCTACGTGACTTTACCGAAAGAACCAAAGAGTATGAATCCTTGCAGTCACGAAAACTTCAAATCTAGAATGTACTTATTTGATTGACCCCAGAAGGATAATGGGCTAAGTTGACGCGAGCGAGGATTTGAAGAGGTGCAATAAAGAGGTGGTGGCACAGTGGTTAGCACGCTGCACTAAGAACCCAGCATGAGCCGAGTTAAATTTGCGGCAAAGGTTAACATCAGTTTCAAGCGCTATCAGAACCAGTCCTGTGCTTGCCATCTTCACCAATCCGCACTGACCTGCGTGGTGAAGTATGGCCAAAACAACCCCCATGAACGACACAGCACGGAGAGTCGATCTATACGACAATCACATGAACTGATTCTAGATTTGAAGCTTTCGTGACTGCAAGGATTCATATTCTTAGGTTTTTTTGGTAAAGTCACGTAGGTAATTTTTTTAGAAAAGTAAAATAAAAATAAATTAAAAATCCCGACGTTTCGGAGGCAACACAAGCTTCCGTCTTCAGGAGGAACCGTCACAGCACGATTGCTGTATCAAGTAAGACTTACTTTTTTACCTACGTGACTTTACCGGAAAAACCTAAGAATACACATGAACTGAGTCAGTCAACTCCAACAGGTAGGATGAGCAGAGTGTATAGTGACTGGTATATTCACTCTCAACATTCTGAATGCAAGTACAACTTTGTAGAAAGACAAAAGCTCAAACATCAAGACTGGCTGCTGCCATACGAATGGCGAATTGTTATACAGCTGGCTGAGGGCTGTTACAGGAGAGACACACACAGCACCGCACACCCATCGGCGGAGCTGGCACTCCGTTTGACTTGTGAGTTGCGCGTAACGAACAAAGACGTGGATGTCGCAGGGCAACGCGCAAGGAGCTGGCTTGTGAGTGCACGCGCGTGTCCGAGGCAAACCCACCTCCCCCAGCTTGTCAAGCTTCGTGTACGTTTCCAGCTTGCCAAAGCCAATCTCCGACTGCGCAACACAAACACACACACACAGAGGGATCACGAACGATCGATGGGACCGGCACGGCCAGCGACACGGACAGAGAGCCAAGTCTCTCCAACCCTGCGCCACTGTGCAATGTGTTGGGAGGGACACGTGTGTACGTTGTGGGTCTGATTACCGAGAGTTTACAAGTAGCATGTGAGTAGTGTTTAATGTGAGAATGGTATACTTGTGTATGAGTGAGTAGTGGTGTGGATGAGCGAGTGGTGGTGTGTATGAGCGAGTAGTGGTGTGTATGAGCGAGTAGTGGTGTGTATGAGCGAGTAGTGGTGTGTATGAGCGAGTAGTGGTGTGTATGAGCGAGTAGTGGTGTATATGAGCGAGTGGTGGTGTGTATGAGCGAGTGGTGGTGTGTATGAGCGAGTGGTGGTGTGTATGAGCGAGTAGTGGTGTATATGAGCGAGTGGTGGTGTATATGAGCGAGTGGTGGTGTGTATGAGCGAGTAGTGGTGTGTATGAGCGAGTGGTGGTGTGTATGAGCGAGTGGTGGTGTGTACGAGCGAGTAGTGGTGTGTATGAGCGAGTAGTGGTGTGTATGAGCGAGTGGTGGTGTGTATGAGCGAGTAGTGGTGTGTATGAGTGGTGGTGTGTACGAGCGAGTAGTGGTGTGTATGAGCGAGTAGTGGTGTGTATGAGTGAGTAGTGGTGTGTATGAGCGAGTGGTGGTGTGGATGAGCGAGTAGTGGTGTGGATGAGTGGTGGTGTGTATGAGCGAGTAGTGGTGTGTATGAGCGAGTGGTGGTGTGTATGAGCGAGTGGTGGTGTGTATGAGCGAGTGGTGGTGTGTATGAGTGAGTGGTGGTGTGTATGAGCGAGTGGTGGTGTGTATGAGCGAGTAGTGGTGTGTATGAGCGAGTGGTGGTGTGTATGAGTGAGTAGTGGTGTGGATGAGCGAGTGGTGGTGTGGATGAGCGAGTAGTGGTGTGGATGAGCGAGTAGTGGTGTGTACGAGCGAGTAGTGGTGTGTATGAGTGAGTAGTGGTGTGGATGAGCGAGTGGTGGTGTGTATGAGTGAGTAGTGGTGTGTATGAGTGAGTGGTGGTGTGGATGAGCGAGTAGTGGTGTGGATGAGCTAGTAGTGGTGTGTATGAGTGAGTGGTGGTGTGGATGAGCGAGTAGTGGTGTGGATGAGTGAGTAGTGGTGTGTATGAGCGAGTAGTGGTGTGTATGAGTGAGTAGTGGTGTGTATGAGTGAGTGGTGGTGTGGATGAGTGAGTAGTGGTGTGGATGAGCGAGTAGTGGTGTGGATGAGCGAGTAGTGGTGTGTATGAGTGAGTAGTGGTGTGGATGAGCGAGTAGTGGTGTGTACGAGCGAGTAGTGGTGTGTATGAGTGAGTAGTGGTGTGGATGAGCGAGTGGTGGTGTGTACGAGCGAGTGGTGGTGTGGATGAGCGAGTGGTGGTGTGGATGAGCGAGTGGTGGTGTGGATGAGCGAGTGGTGGTGTGGATGAGCGAGTGGTGGTGTGGATGAGCGAGTGGTGGTGTGGATGAGCGAGTGGTGGTGTGTACGAGCGAGTGGTGGTGTGGATGAGCGAGTAGTGGTGTGTACGAGCGAGTGGTGGTGTGGATGAGCGAGTGGTGGTGTGGATGAGCGAGTGGTGGTGTGGATGAGCGAGTAGTGGTGTGTATGAGCGAGTGGTGGTGTGGATGAGCGAGTAGTGGTGTGTACGAGCGAGTGGTGGTGTGGATGAGCGAGTGGTGGTGTGTATGAGCGAGTGGTGGTGTGGATGAGTGAGTAGTGGTGTGTATGAGCGAGTGGTGGTGTGGATGAGCGAGTGGTGGTGTGTATGAGCGAGTGGTGGTGTGGATGAGCGAGTGGTGGTGTGTACGAGCGAGTGGTGGTGTGTACGAGCGAGTAGTGGTGTGGATGAGCGAGTGGTGGTGTGGATGAGCGAGTGGTGGTGTGGATGAGCGAGTGGTGGTGTGTATGAGCGAGTGGTGGTGTGTATGAGCGAGTAGTGGTGTGTATGAGCGAGTAGTGGTGTGTATGAGCGAGTGGTGGTGTGGATGTGCGAGTGGTAATTCGAGTGAGAGCGCCATTGGCTTCTGGACGCGGTTCTGCCGAGCAGAGTGGGGGGGCGGCAGGGCACGCACCAGTGAGGCCCTGCGGAGCCGTCTGCTCAGCGGCTTGTCGAAGGGCGGGCTGTTGAGCTGCATCTTCTCCAGGTAGCCCTCGGGCAGCCGGATGTCGGCAGGGAGCGATAACCTCTTGTTGAGATCCTGCAAGAAACGGGCAGAGAAACGGCGATCACCACCACTGGCATTCATCCTCCCCCTAGCCCGCACGCACGCCCTACGGGACGCGTGCGAGAAAGGGAGCCTCCGTGTAAACGCACGCATGTGTGCGTCGCCAGGGAGCAACTGCGCACGATCCATTGGTACGTGTGATATGTATACATGTGTAAGTGTGCACTCTTCTGGGGATTTTGGTGTGAGCGTGTGTTCACGCAAATACATATGGGCACGTGGGTAGCTGTTGCGTGTGCGTAGATGTATGGGGCTTTTGTGCAATAATGTGTGCATCTCAATGTGCCTGTTGGGGAGGTGCATTGCTTGTGTGCTGTGTGTCGGTGTGTCGGTGTGTATACGCGTGTTGGTGTGTTTTCGTGTGTTGGTGTGTATATGCGCACGAGTGCGGCAAGCGGTAGCACAGTAGTTAGTGTGCTGTGTGTCCGTGTGTTGGTGTGTATATGCGCACGAGTGCGGCAAGCGGTAGCACAGTAGTTAGTGTGCTGTGTGTCCGTGTGTTGGTGTGTGTATGTGCACGAGTGTGGCAAGCGGTAGCACAGTAGTTGGTGTGCTGTGCCAAGAACCCAGTGACCCGAGTTTGAGTTTAACTCATGGCCAAAATCGGTGACGAATATCTGAACCCCTCCTGGGCCTCCCCTAGGTCGACTCAGCCATAGTACCTGGTGCGGTGTGTAAACATCAGCACCGGGGAGACAAAGGTAGCCGAGCATGGTGCTGGCCACCCATCCAACCCCTCGTGTGCCGTGCCGGCCTTTCATAGATGCTCGCTGACAGCACACGTGTTGGTCTGTACGTGTATGCGAGTGTGTGTGTGTGTGTCGGTCCGAGAGGGCAGTCCGCGTCTGGACGAGTGTGCACGCCCACTCGTCCACGCGTCGCTCACCTCCTGCGAGATGCGCCGGTGCGGGTGGTTCCGCATGCGCACGCGCACGGGCGACTGCACTTCGTCCGACGAGGTCCCCGACGCCTGATCGCTCTCCCCGTCCGAGCCCATCTTGAGATTCTCGTGCACAACGCCTGCGCCGCCCGGCAGTGGCGGGGAGGAGAGCGCGCGGTGGGCGAGAGTGAGCAATCGTGTAGGGTGGCAAGGGCGTTACACGGGCAAGTTAATGTGAACGTACACATGTATTGCGCTCTATCACCTAACGGAGGGTTTCCGAGTGCAAAGCTGCCCCTGTACAGCACAAGGCGACTCAACACCTGGCACGGCGACGAGACATTCTGCCAGTACGGAGCGATTCATGTTTTTTCTTTATTGTTTTGCAAATTTGAACTGGGATTGAGATTGTTTATATATATATATGTGTATGTATATATACACAGTTATGGGGGAGGTGGAGTAACCGGCACAACCCAGAGGAAGCCCCACGCACAAAAGGGGGAGAACATGTAAACCCCACACAGAAAAGTGCCAGTCGGAAATCAAATCCAGGGCCTTTTTAGTACCACGAGGCACAAGCGTCACCACTGCACCACCCTGCCCAGGAGTAGAACAGGAAGACGCAGGGGAACAGCGATGCCTTGGCAAACAGGAATTACGGATATCCTTTACGTCTTTCGGTAAAGTCACGTAGATAGGTTAAAATTAATAAAAATAATAAGCATAAAATAAATAAATAAACTACGACGTTTCGATCACAACACAAGCGATGGTCATCAGGAGGAAACCGGGAAAAGCTGCTGAATGCAGATTGTTGCAGAGGGTGTAGTCGCACGGTCATAGACGAAGTGGGCGGGGCTAGTCATGTTAATGTGAGAGATTAGCATGCTAATTTATTATTATTAATTAATTTGTACCTATCTACGGAACTTTACTGAAAGACCCAAAGAATATGAATTCCTGCAGTCACGAAAGCTTTAATCATAATAAACGTTTTTGGGTTAGATCTCGTTATTTATGTGTCGTAACCCTCCACCACCCGACACGGCCAATCAGCAAAAAAAGTGTCACGTTGACAAAAGACAAAATAGTTCACTGCTTCAGCCCACCGGTGTGTTGAAGAGTGAATCCACAACATTTACAGTTTTTGAGTAGTACGACGTTTCGCTGGTAATTACACCCAGCATCATCGGGCAATTCGCCAGCATGGCGAGGCCCTCCACTTGCTCCCGGTCTTAAACAGAGCAGCAGCAGCAGGGTGACGTCATCGTTTAACCCATTCACGTGCAGTGATTTGAGGCGGAGGGGGGTATTGTAATTATATAATAGATTAGTAATCAGTCAATTGTTATGATTAGTAATGAGTTGACGATTAGTAATTAGTTGTAATGTGTATTATTTATTAATTGAACCCAATTACTAATACCACTCAATTGCAGAAATTAAAGGTGGGGGGGGGGGGGGAGGGTTATTGTTATTATATAATAGATTACTAATTAGTTTTAATTTGTGTTATTCAATAACTTAACTCAATTATTATACCCAAGCAGTTGCGGAGATCAGAGGGGGGCGGAGGGGGGTAGATGGTTATTGTAATTATACACTACGTTAGTAATCGGTTAATTAGTATGTGTTTCCCCTAGAAGGAATTGTCATATGTATTATTAATAATACGCTTCCAAGTGAAGGAGACAAGGGCACACGGACACCCTGGGTTATGGGGACACCTGGGTACATGGAGACACACGTACACACGGCAGGGCGCGGGGGGCAGACTCAAAGACAGGAAGACGCCTCGCACGTGGACACAGCTGATGGCACACAGACTCAGGGACGCGGAGACATGAAGACAAACACACCGGGACGTGGGGAAACCTGCACGAAGAGACACGTGGCGTGACTCATGAGCATGGGTTGGACGTGCTCTCAGATACCGCACTGGCAGAACACACCACTTATAACACTGCCGTGGGTAAAAGGGTTCAAAATGTGCCATCGACCCGGGAGGGATGGTGCGTGAACCCCGGCGAGGTTTGCGAGGGCCCCCACGTTTTGACCGGGAGCCGAGTGCTCTGAATCGAGCGCCACCCAGCAGGACACGAGACAACTAAACCATTGCAAAAACACAGCCTTGCACACAGCGTCCCAACAGCCATCGGCTCTGACGGCACGAATAGAAACCATTTGCTTCTGCGACTTTACCATGACCGACACATGACGACAAAGTCGTTGATCACAAGGGATGAGAGTGACATGTGAAGACAGCACCGTGCACCTTTAAATCACTGATACGTAGTTTGATTATTTTCTGCAGGACCTCCGATAAACACATTGTGCTGCCATTTTCGTCTGAACGCAAAGGCGTTGTCCTTGACAACAGTCAAACCTGTGTGACCTCACAACAGCCAATCACAGCGAGGCGATGAACGCATTGGTTTTCTCTGGCCACTACAATCTCCTCCGCACAAGCCAAACGCTCGTGAATGGAAGTGGCCAAACATCCCAATGTCGGACCTTCCCGAAGCTCCATGAGGCTTCCCTGCATAGAGAGCTTCGTAAGCAGCGGCTGTCTCACGAAGATTGGAGCCGCCCCAGGTGAGCGATGGAGACGACGCTGCCCACTGGAACAGGAAGGCACTGCCCTCAGCGGTGCCAGGCAGTGAGAAGAGGCAGCCAAACGGCACCGCAGTTTGGAGTAAATCTCCTCGTGTGCTCCAAACAGGCAAACAGGTAATATCGAATAATAGGGGTTTTTCCCCTTTTTTTCTGGCAACAAAACTGGAACCTTTTTACAAGGCATAATGTGTGCATTAACCACAATACTTGTGGTCACAATGCAAACAAAAAACACTTTGATAATATATGCATTGTCCGTGGAACTGATTGGTCCACACCAGTGACGGCTTTCTTTTGAGCCTCGACCCAATTGGTGCTAGACCAGAGGACACCAAAAGGCGTACACAGCTCAAAGACAATGCACTATCAAGGTAATGAGGGCTCGGGGTAAGCATCTACATCATTAGACCTCGTTTGCCAGCATTTAGACCGCAAGTATTGTGGTTAATGCACACATGAGTCCTTGCAAAAAGGTTTCAGTTTTGTTGCCAGAAAAAATGGGAAAAACCCTATTATTATATTTTGGTACTGGCAAAGGAGGTCTAATGAGGTAATATTGAGTAATTACTCTCAATTAGTTTAGAAAATTTCTACAAGTTGGCAAGCCCCCCGTTGCACGCCTGCTCAGGCACAGAGCAAAAGTGACTCACGAATAACGGGTTCTGGTGGGGGGGAGGCAGGGGTGGTACTAGGGGCCTTCCCAAAATCCCTCTCTGCGCCACGGTTCCTGTGTCCGTGGGGAATTGCTAATGGCTGAGACTCGGAGTACAGAAACAAGGAGGCGTTAGGATCCCGTACGGATCCTCGCAGCCCTACATCCCCCGCAATCCCCTCCGACCGCAATCCCCTCCCCGGCCCGGGCGGCTGAGGCACCGAGGTGATGTCTGCTGACGCTGTTGCTGCCGTCGCCGTTTCCTCCGACAGCGTCGCCAACCCCGTCGCCGCCGCCCCCGTCGCCGCCGCCGCCATCGCCCCTGTGCCGCGGTACGGAGAGGTTGGCCGGCAGCACGGGGCCACCCGTCACGCTGTGAGGCCTCCGTAGGGGCGGCTTGCGCAGGCTGCCCGCGTACTGGTGCAGGAAGGAGTGCATGCTGTGCGAGGCGGGCGGCTTTCCGTTGCGCACCACGGCGTCCGTGCGCGTGCACGTGCCTGTGCGTGCGTGCGCCACGTGGGAGTGCGGTATCGCAGAGTGTGCGTGCGTGCGCCACGTGGGTGTGCGGTATCGCAGAGTGTGCGTGCGAGCGTGCGGGGAGGGGGGGGATGCGTTAAGGACCCCGGCGGCCGTGTGTTCGGACCCCGTTTGTGTTTCAGTGAAGGCCGTCGGTTTACGCGCCGTGCGGTCGACATTCGGTGGATGGCCAATCATGCGTGAAGAGTGAGGGGGGGGGGGTAAGAGGAGATGTGCACGTGATTCGAATGCCCAGAGGGCAAAATGCAGTCGAGCAAAATCGTAAGGGAAAGAATAAACAAATCATAACGTTGGGAGCGAGAGCGATAGCACGCCACGTGCAGCGAGAAGGGTGCACGCAAGCAATGTGGCGGTCGGTGTCGTGCAAAAGAAAGGTGTGGAGATGAAAGTTGCAACAGACGTGTGAACGCTCATCGAGGGCGAGGGGTACAGAAAGTGGTTTGCAAATGCAGACACACACATGTGCAGATACACACACACATATACAAACATGCATACGCATAGACACGTTCACACAAATGCACACGCAACCACACGCACACAGACATGCGCACACATACACGCAAACAAACAGGCACGCACATATACATGCAAAGATGCAAGCACACGTGCGTACATGTGCACACGTGCGTACATGTATACACCCAGAACAGGCAAAGACACACACATACACACACACACGCAGACCAGACACACACACACGCAGACACACACACACGCAGACACATGCACACGTGCGTACATGTACACGCAGACAAACACACACGCAGACAAACACACACGCAGACAAACACACACGCAGACAAACACACACGCAGACACACGCAGACAAACACACACGCAGACAAACACACACACACAGACGCACACGTGCATGCAAACACACGAACCAACCGTGCGGTACGCACGTTGTGTGTCCGGACTCGCCGGGGGCGTCCAGAGACAGAAACGTGGCGTCCGTGCGGTCACAAGCAGCGGGCAGCCACGGTGTTGGAGGGCACGAGGGTGGGCACAGGGAGCGGGAGGGGGGAGGGGGGTGGAACAGGGAGGCCCACGAGCCAAACGAGGTGGGAAGGACGGACGAGGAGGAAGAAGAGGAGCAAACAGAAGAGAAACAAAAAGACAAAAAAAAGCAACAGCAAAAATTGAAATAAGAATAAATCATAACACAAAAGAGGTTTCTGTGCCGGCGTGCCCGGCTGCTGACAGGCACACACGGGAGCGAGGCGGCAGTCGGATTTTAAAGCGAGTATTCTGGGAGTTTACGCAGCATTCCTCAAACAAGTCCACGTGTCTTCCCCTTCCTTAAACAAACTCCTGGACGGCGCTTTTCTTGTTTGGCTGCCTTCAGACCAGTGGTGGATATTCCTCATTCCCATGCAATCTGTCCCATTAGATAACACTGCCGACATCCCACACAGCGGTATTTGTTTCATTGATCTTGGAGAGATGTTCGCCGAATTGACGACTGCAAGCGAACAGATCGCATTGCCACTGCACAGATTGGTCATGAGTTCAAATCCCAATCGTTGGTCAACTCAGCTCACCATTCCTTTATGGTCGATAAAACGGGTACCACTTTATTGGAAGTCACCAGTAGTCACATCATGGAGATGCTGTTCTCTGTCAAGGGAATGCGGATTTTCCACCGCCGTCTCTGGGTCGCCCCAATGCTCATTCGAGCAGGGAGACAGTTTCACTTGATAGGCAACGTGGAATAAGATATCGAACTCGCACTACCCCGCCCCGATGTGTGCTCGTCATTACACGTGCCCTGTCGGCAAACCAAGAGCGAGACGCCAGGCAAGGTAGTTCAGGCATAGTCGGAAGCATGACCCCGCCACCAAAGCGGCCAACATTACGTCGAACCTATGCGGGGAAACACTAGTAACCCGAGAGCCAGAAAGAACGAGGGGCAGACTGAACGTGCCACTGCTGCATCGTCGCAGTGCCCTCGTCTCTGCGCTGCACTGCGGCGCGTGCGGGCTTCGTGCACGGCCCTTCCCGCCTCCACCACAGGGAATTGGTCCAAAGCAGTTATTGCCTTAAAGCTTTAGTGACTGCAGGGATTCATCTTCTTGGTTCTTTCGGTAAAGTCATCACGTAGAATGGAAATAATAAAATAATAAAAATAAAACATAATAAAATAATTATCACGACGTTTCGGCCACAACGCAAGCAGCCGTCCTCAGGTGAAGAACAGGTCTGTCGAAAAGACAGAGAAAGACAGACTCTTGTCTTTTCGACAGACCTGTTCTTCACCTGAGGACGGCTGCTTGCGTTGTTTTATTATTTCCATTCTACGTGACTTTACCGAAAGAACCAAGAAGACAGTTATTGCCTCTTACATTGAGCAATAGCGAGCAAATGTAAGCAACATGAAGTGATTGCTTCCATTGACAAGGCAATTGGAAGACACCGCTTACACCGAGTTGCACGTATCGATGTTGAGCTGATGTCCCGTGATAAGCAATATCAACGTGTTGAGTATTGCATTGTGAAAATGTCAATAATACGGTAATACCTTTGTTCAATAAATGCCACGTGATGTTGCTATTATGGTGGCGTTGCCTATAATGAACAATACATTGTCAATATTAAGATGTTGGAAATTGTAACATATTATCCATCTTGCAAAATGGATTGGGATATAGGCAAGAGGAAAAAGATCACAATCCCCAAGTCACCAGCAACACTAACGTCCTACGTGAACAACCACATTAACAGCCGGTATTGCCAGTCCTGTCTTTGCTGGTAATGAATACAACACCTGCATGTGCTCTTATCCACCACATTTGCCATCAATAGGTTCACTGTTAAGACGAAATCATTGCAATGACTGTGTTCTGCCAGCAGAGGTCAGCAAACCGTTACCGAATCACGATTTGATAAAACAGCACAGCGCAATACATATACAATTAAAAAATATATTAATTTACATACTTTTGTGAACGTCTCCCCGTTACGTTTTGGCTATGTGATTGTTTGACCATACTTTACCGCGGCGGCCAGTGATGTTCAGTAAAGAGTGGCGGTAATGGAGGGGGGAGGGCCAGGTCTGGTTCAGATATCGCCGGCCATGGATGTGAGCCGTGGGCATAAATCAAAATCAGGTGCTTGCGTAAATAGCACACAATGCACTACCAACCGAGCCACCGCTCCGTTCCACTAAACACAAAAAACTTCAACCCGAAAAGGGGCTGATGAGGGCAGCCGAGTGACGCGAGTAGGCGGCAGGGCAGTGGCGCGGTGGTAGTAACACTCGTGCCTCAACGCAAGAACAGCACGGGTTCGATTCCCAACTCGAGTGCCTTGCTGTGTGGAGTTTGTATGTTCTCCCCCTGTTCCGCATGGGTTCTCTCCAAATTGAATCCAGGCCCTTATTGCCGAGGCACAAGTGTAACCACTGGGCCACCCTGCCGTGATAATGTTGGTGGTGCGAGTAGCAGTGGTGATAACGCTGGGTGCAGTGGAGACGGTGGCCGAGTTTGTGTTGCTAATAACGATGCTAGTGGTGCTAAAGTTGCTGGAGATTATAGTAGTGGTGCTCGGCTTGCTAGAGACGATGGTGATGAAGGTCGTGTTGGTGCTGGCATTGCTAGAGATGGTGGTGGTTGTGGTGGTGGAGACAGTGGTGGTGCTGGAGTTGCGAGAGACGATGGCGATGGTGGTGAAGGCAGTTTTATCAGTGACGATGTGTTGTTGCTGGAAGTAGCGGTGGTGGTGGTGGTAATGGGGATGTTGGAGATTGCTGCTGCCGCTGGAGAGAGCGAAGGACGTGTCGACGGTGGTGCTGCTGGTGAGAGCGAGCGGTGGTGGTCATGGAAGTGGCGGTGGTGCCGACGCCGGAGGGAGTGGAGGCACAGGCTTGGGGGCTACTGCGGGAAGTAGCGGTGCTAACGGACGTGGTGGTGGTGGAGGTGGTAATCGAGCTGCTGCTGGTGGAGCTGTGGGGCCGCACCCGGGGCGCTACCGTTGTCTTTGATGGTGCCGTCCTCCATGGTCATCTGCTCAGCGAGCTCGGAGAGCGCCTCGTCCACAGGGCGGCCTCCACGCAGCGTCAGCGACAGACGCCGCTTGAGCTTCTTCATGCGATCCATCGCTGGGGTCTACACGCACATCGCACGCATCACACGCGGATGAGACCTATTGGCTCGGTCTCATTTGCAGCATTTTGTTATGTAGGCTAGACGTAGTCACAAACCGCACCTCTCCATAATAAAGGCTCAGTCATTTTGTTATGTAATCTAGCCGTAGTCTCAAGCCGCACCTTACCATAATAATAAAAGTGGGCCGTTCCTGGCCCTTCCCCCTCCCCTCAAGCATTATATATACGGAGTGGTATCTCTTGAATTCTCTCATTTACTTGATACAGCTGTCGTGCTGTGACGGTTCCACCTGAAGGCGGAAGCTTGTGTTGCCTCCGAAACGTCGTGATTTTTCTTTTTCTTTTATTTATTTTACTTTTATTAATTTCAATTTTTACCTACGTGACTTTACCGAAAAAACCTAAGAATATGAATCCTTGCAGTCACGAAAGCTTCAAATCTAGAATTATTGCTCAGCCTTGTACAAACACGCACTCATCTACATACCACGGACAGCAAGAGCCTCTGCGTAGTGTTATACGTACACACACCAATATATCACGTGATGATGATGAAGGCCTCCACTTAGCTCCACGGACTGTAAGTGCATTTGTTTTTGTCGAGCACCTATTCAGGCCTGCACGGCACACTCGAGGTTGTGTGGCCAGAACCATACTCGGCCACCTGTCTCCCAGGTACGAATGTCGACAGAGTGGACTTATGGGAAGCCCAGGACACGTTGGGCGATCACTGAAACATAATAATGTGAATGGATGAGAATTGAACCCAGGTCAGTGCCGTTGCAGGGCAGGGGAATCCCCGTTCCAAACAGCATTATCATAATCTTGATTTGAAGCTTTCGTGACTGCAGGAATCCATGCTCTTTGGTTCTTTCGGGTAAAGTCACGAAGGAAGAAAAATAAAACAAAATAAAAGAATATATCACGACGTTTCGATACCAACACAAGCGGTCGTCCTCGGGCGGAAACAATTATTGGCAGTTCCACAGCTGGATTATATTTATTTTTCTACCTACGTAGCGTTATCATAAGCCATGATAATTTCACTGCTGGATGAAAACCTCCCCAAGCAGTCACCTATCATGGTCAACAATCTGTCTAGCACCGACACACGAGCCGATTTCAGCACTCCATCTTTGCAGGGGATGGGCCTATCCAGCGAGTTCCATCATTTGGTCGTCATTCCCTCATTATTATTGACCATTATCCCTTGCAACGTCCCCTTCCCAGGCACACTTACATGTATTAACCGGTGTACGCATGTTCCTCTTTCTTATCTCCCAATGTCATTCCGAGCGTGCATCTCGCATGTGCCTCAGTGGCGTTTCAGCTTTTGTCAATGTCTGTGTTTCTGATCCATACCATTCCAGGAAATACACGCCGATTAAACAATATTAAAATACATACGCACATACATGAACACATACACCTACTTGGGCTTGTCTACTCATTAACCAAAGCGCCATCGACTGCCCAGCAAGCAAAACAACTAGGCAAGCTAGTCGAGTTAATGAGCCAGCCAAGCCAGCTGCCCCAATTGTTCACAGCACTATAAAACACATTATTCCTTTTCCATCCCAGTTCTCATTCAAAGGAGACATTACGCAACCGCCCATTCAAAAGCACCGCGCACAATTGGCGGAGTGAGCTAAGCCAAATAAATATATAAAGTGACAAATAGACAGGCACACATATAAATATGTGAGCACATGGCAAGATAAATAGGGCGAGTGGAACGGAGTGCATTGTGCGTGCTTGGCGAAGCGCGTGCAGGCCGTGTCCGGGCTTGTCGGCCTGCGATGAAGCCGTGTGAGATGGAGCCATGCGCGCCGCTGCGTGTGTGTTTATAGCCACGAGGCGGTGCACGCACGTGAAAGCTCACGAGAGAAGAAGAGAGCCATTAGCCGTGAAGCGGCTCACGCGGCTACACTTGATCAGCCGCCCTCCCGCCAACAACACTCGCTCGCCACGATTCACAACCACACACCGACTCGCTACAATAAGTAGTCATCTACCCACGCACTACAACACACAGCAAACACCACTCACTATAAGTCATCCACTCACTCACTACAACACACAGTCAAACACCACTCACTATAAGTCATCCACCCACTCACTACAACACACAGTCAAACACCACTCACTATAAGTCATCCACCCACTCACTACAACAGTCAAACACCACTCACTATAAGTCATCCACCCACTCACTACAACAACACACGACTCACTACAATAAACAGCCACCCACTGCAACACACGGTCACACACTCACTACACACACACACTGATAATTATCAAAGACAAGGCTAATGAAGCAAGTGCCGTTAGCGAGGACCTAATAAGGCATGCACGAACACAGGTGGTGGTGGTGTGGACAGCACCACGCCCTGCCACCTTTGTCTTCTCAGTGCTGATGTTTACATACTGCACCAGGTAATAATTCAAGGCAGAGTAGAACCAGGGCAAGCCCAGGACCAGTTTAGATATCGCTCACGAGGTTCGGAGTTTGCCAGCACTAATTACAAACTGAAAAGGTGTGAAACCCTGTCAAAACAAACTATTCATGATTTACAAGCGTATGCTGAACTTGTGGAATACAATTCATGACGATTATATTAAAAAATATATCAATGATGAGTAATGTAACATGTTTAATTCAGTGTAAACAAATTCCCTAACTCAATGCCTTGTTAAACAACAGAATGCAATCGCTCCGCTTGAATGTGAAGCTAAGATGACGGTGCCATCGTCTTTGGCACTGGTGAGTAGACCGCCCATCGGCCGACCACTCACCGTTATTCCGTGGGTTTACCCAGGAAAGCCTCGTGATTCTGTTTCAGGAGGGTACTGCAAAGTTTTCAAAATACGGCAAATTTTTATGATGACACTGGCACACAACGGCCTACTCGCGCGCCGTGGAACCTTTAATGTCTACTGTGAAGCAGACGGTGCATGGTAGTAGTTGTAATATTCTGGTCGGCACACACCGCAGTGATAACCAGGATGGCTGCTGGACTCGAAACGCGAATCTCTGCAAAAAGCGGCAAACGCGCTTCCGCCAGGACGTCACCGCGCTTGAGTTCGTACTGGTTCAACAGCTTGAGATTAAATCATGGCTGGGTGCGTGCTCGGATTACAGCACAGAAGTTTGCTTTTTGAACTTTATTCCACCGCTTTGTTAGAAAAAAGAGACATGAAGTTGCAGTGTAGCTGTTTGTCAAATGAGCTGTACGGCACAGGAAGGATTCAAGTCTAAGGTAAGGCTTAACTTATAGGCAATGTTTATTGGGTCAGAACGAGCCAAAAGATTACACTGGTTCACAAAAAAACATTTTTTTCTGGCCTGGACTTTTGCAGCTGTTCTAGACTAATTTCAGGGTGCTGATTCCAAATCTGATCTCAGATTTGCTCCATCACATCTAATTTTTATGCTATCGGCATATCCCATTTTCATTGATTTTACCCGAAATTAACTCTGTCACTTATGATTGCAAGTTGTTGCGAGTCATTGACTGTTTTAGTGTTAAAATATGGTGCTGTATTTTTAAGATAGTGTGTTTATAATATCATTTTATGTAGATATCCACATTTATTTAATATTTTTCTTCTGCAGTTTTTATTGGAAATGCAATGATATCTCAAAAACCTGATGTGATAGACAAAAACTGATGCCAGATTTGGAATCAGCACCCCAAAATGGCCTTAGAAGCCGTTGGAATACCTTATGCCAGAAAAAGTGTGTTGACCAGTGTTATTCACACAGGACCACGTTTCCTAAGGGAGGGGGGTGGGGAGGCTAAGTGATGAGGCACCCCGAGCAAGAACGCGCGCGTGGCAGGCACGGTGCTTCCCGGCGAGCCGCTACCGTTAGCGATCACCCTCGTTCTGAAGCGCTCTCCACAACCTCCCGTAAATTAGTCCGCGGCGACAGCAGCTGCCTCGCACATTTAAACCAAGGGTTGCACGATCGATAAGCATTAGCGACAAGCGGGGGGTCTCTCTGGGCCAATGGCTAATTGACATAGAGCCCATAGCAAACATCAAGTGTGCACCAGGAAGCAATGTGTCGTCCCTTATTGCAAAGCTGGACGCATTTGAGTTGGGTCCCCTTTCATGTCAAGTGGCCAGGTGGCTCACGATGGCCGTGTTGGTATCGCCTTGAATCCGGGACGCAGCTGAACGCGAGGACACTGCGTGATCGAGTGTGGCGAGACGGAGGCCTCGGCCTGTTCAGAGCTATACGCAGAGGCCGGTGGCAGCGGGTTGGAGCGCTTGTGCCAAGCTGAACTTTATCATTAAAATAAAATAAATCACGACGTTTCGGGCGCAACACAAGAACCAAAGAATATGGATTCCTGCAGTCACGAAAGCTTCGAATCAAGATTTTATCATTAAAAGCAACATAACGTGGATATTAATTATGAAAATTTAATAAAAGCGAAACAAAAAGTACGCAAAAAGGGCATGGAAGATGCATGCTTGGGAATGCGTTGAGACAAATAAACAGGACCATGTGGATGTGAGAACGTACACAGATTAAACACATCATCCTGGCTTCATAAA
Source organism: Lampetra fluviatilis (assembly GCF_964198595.1). Lineage (NCBI taxonomy): Eukaryota > Metazoa > Chordata > Hyperoartia > Petromyzontiformes > Petromyzontidae > Lampetra > Lampetra fluviatilis. Next base: position 2,992,973 of record NC_136312.1, on the reverse strand, counting down.
AGTAACTGGGCTTGAGCAGACACACGGGTAGAAAGGATGTCCAGTGGTCAAGACTAATGCCTCAGTGGAAGCCAAGGGAGGTAATACGCCAGCAGCATATGCAGCATGGAGATGGAATAATGAAATCAGCTGATTTGCAGGTGTTGTGTATATTGTTACGTCACAAGACCATGCCTAGATGGAGACGGCTTGGGGCGGCCTCCATCCAGCAGTGGGTTGACCATGGTTAAGGAAGATTATATTAAACGTGGGTTTTGGCTTTAAGAACAATCTCACTCAATAACAGTTTGGTACTCTTTTTTTCATCATCATATCAATCCTGAAATCTGCTAAAAACTGTCAATTGATCTTTAAAAACCCAGCTAGAGGCCAGAGCGCCGTCAAGACGGAATTCAACTCCCCCTCCACGTACTGGGCTCCACAGACCAACACACAGCGGGTCCCAGCAAGCACTGCGCTGCGCTCCCAGCATGCACCGCACTGGGCTGCAGAGACAAACACAGAGCAGCTCCCAGCATGCACCGTGTGTTGCGACAAAGCCGGGGTCACGGGGGGAGGTTCCGGGACGAGGTCACAGGGCAAGGTCACGGGGCGAGGTCACGGGCCCCCACCTGGCGAGTGGAGGCGAGGGGGCTCCAGCGTGGCTGTGTGGCCACGAGAGGGCGCTACGGCAGTGTGCCTGAACGTTACGGATGCGTAACTTTCAATTAATTAACAAAGTTCCAAACTCATTGACCAAACATCGTCGAACAGATGACGGCGCACAACTCAAAGACAGCGCACTATCAGAGTAATGAGGGCTCGGGGTAAGCATTGAGGCCTCCTTTGCCAGAACCAAAATATAATAATAGGGTGTTTCCCCTTTTTGCTGGCAACAAAACTGAAACCTTTTTACAAGGAATCATGTTTATATTAACCACAATACCTGCGGTCAGAATGCAAACAAAAAACACTCTGATAATGTATGCATTGTCCTTGAAATTGATTATTTTGGTACTGGCAAAGGAGGCCTCGTGATGTGAATGCTTACCCCGAGCTTTTAGCGTCATCTGGTCGTGCACGTTTGAGACGAGGCTCAAAAGAAAGCTGTCTCTGGTGTGGACCAATCAATTTCAAGGACAATGCATACATTATCAGTGTGTGTTTTTGTTTGTATTCTGACCGTAGGCATTTGTGGTTAATGCAAACATGATTCCTTGTAAAAAGGTTTCAGTTTTGTTGCCAGAAAAAAGGGGAAAAAACAATTATCGTTGAACAGCTTAGTTGTTTGTGGGGTCGCAAATATCCTCCACACTGCGTTGTATTAACCAAAGAAATGCTAAGCACCGTCTGCTTCACGGGGGATATTCAAGATCCCGAGATGTATTTCGCAAGAGTTGGAAGTCGTGTGCTGGCGTCACGGTCTAAAATTTTCCCAATTTCTTCAATTACCCGCAAATGACTGAACTGGAAAGTACATAGCAGTTATGTCACAAAACTATGAAAACTTGGCAGGACCTTTCTGGAAAAGAGTCCTGAAACCCAGTGAGGCTTTTCTGGGCAAACAAGCAACCAAATAATAACAACAAACAATACTCGCAATATCCCTACATAACTGACAACTACAAACCTTAATACGTTCACAAAGTTCAAGTGTTTTCCAGCTTAGATGAACACTGGGTCAGCGCTCCCCTCCAGTTGCAGCGATCAGCTGGTGATATACACTTGACATGACATGGGGGCCGGCCACATCAAAAGACAACCGCGTTTGACCGACTATCCACAAAGCGGTACCTGTTTTATCAACCACACAGAGAACATGGGCCGAGCCATCACCTCCTCAAGGGGGGGGGGATTTGAACTTGCGACCTTTTTGCTTGCGAGAGCCGTGTGGTCTAACCACTCGGGCAGATCCATTCTCGACAGTGAGCTTAATATAGACCTTGCCACCGCCGCCGCCGCCTCTATTCCGTATTCCGTACAGTCGACGCGGCGGCATCTCTGGCACCGCTGAGAGCGACCGACCCCCGCTGGGCTCAGTCGCAAATATCCAGGAATTTTCCGACCGACAATGGGACGACGCCGAGCGTTGAAGGGTCGGGCGGTCGACAACCACGATTAGCGTTGGAAGGAAAACAACAAACCGCGGCACCCAACGCGGAGTCCGAATACGGCTCCTCGGTCGGCATCGCGTGCGGCAGATAGTGCCGTACTTTGACAGCGCCTGTGGACAGCTGGCACCACCGCCACCACCGTACCAAGAGCTATGAAACGATTTAAAAACTAAATAATTTTTATGATACCAGGTAAGGCCCACGAGCTCTATAGCCTTTTGTCAGAAGCGACCTGGTCACAAATCGTAGCTCAATGAAATGGCTTGTCACGTGGAAATTTATAGCAGAAAAATACTATAAAAGCATGTTTCTAAAATGTGGAGGGAAATACCAGAAGTCCCAGAGAAAAATCCAGGCGACCAGAGGGAGAACATGCAAACTCCAAAAATATGGCATTGTGGTCGGGATCGAACCCACAACTTCTTGTAACCCACCAGTCACCGCACCGCGGCAGGACCACGATGCCGGGTGGTACCCTGTTACCCTACAGGGGCAGCGTACCGTGGCCTCCACATTAACGCACTCAGAACACCACTACACCCACAATAACGACTACTTAACACGTAGGCTTTCGCGACTAATATCATCAATAATAATCGTAATGTTTGCAAATGTTGTGGATTTGCTTTCCAACACACCGGTGTGCTGTACAAGTAACGAATTGGCATGTCCATTTACGTAACAAACCTTACTAATTGGCTGTGTCGGGTGGTGGCAGGTTTAACACCACATTTATATTTACGCGATCTAACCCAAAACAAACTATTATGAATAACGACTACGCTTGACGTGCAAGTTTATTACTGCTTCACTTGACTTAAGTGGCCTGACCCAAACATCAATTATGAATCACCCTCTGAGTCGCGAAGGCCTCGGTGTTTAGCGCCCGTGCGGCAGAAACGTAACGGAGCGGCCCCGGGAGCTCCCCGCTCAAGCGAGCGCCAGTGGAAGGGCCCCCACCCCCCGACCGAAGCGACGTCTCGTGGGTATTCTACTCGTTCACCTTCACCAAAAGCGTCGGAAGAGACGGACGTCCATAGGCTTTACCCCACCGGACGCGACCTGCCAATCGTAGACTCACTGTGGTCAACCCATTGACACCGATGGGTGGACAGTGGCGGGGGGTGGCGGGCACTGGTAGCACTTGGAGACGGGAGTAGAACTGGCGACCTCTGGATCGCAAGTCCATTGTGTTAACCATTACACAAGGGCAACTCCCTTCAGCAGCGTAGTAAATAAAGCGTCACGAATTCACACACGATCGGTCAGTATATGGATCGCGTTTGTAAGAATCCATACAAATTGCATCCAAATGGCAAACGCTCACGTCACATGTACGAGTCAAACCAGTGAACAGACAAGGCACAACAAGCACTCATCCCTATAAGTGAAATAATAAAAACGAGATGAATTATATTTATTCTTGAATGAAATCATGGCCTTGAATCACAACGTGTAATGGGATTGCTGGGGAGGGGGGGGAAATCTTTAGGTACATTAATCAACATTGCAATGTTTGGCCAATACCAGTTCATTGCATGTTTCTTTTAGCGATGGTAAGAAACCAGAGACCCCAGTGAAAACAAACACAGAACAGGGGAGAACATACAAACACCACACAGATCGGTGCCTAAGACGAGAAGAGAATCCATACAGAGGGGGAGATTTGATCATGTAAAGTACTGCAGTGTGTTAACACACAATTACGTAAAAGATTACTATGTAATTAACTACGTTCATTAGAAAGATTTCAGGTATTAGTTCATTAAAATTGAAATGCACTCACGGAATGCACTGCGCAGTGTCCCACCACCCTGCAGGCACACACAGAGGCTTTGCTGTTGCGAAACTGCATCTCACAATGCTTGCATCATGCGTGGTGCCGCAGTGCAGCAAGTCCCCGGAACTTTTTGCAAGGCCGTGAGTACGAATTCCGATCGGGGTTCAGCTCGGCCTATCGTTCCTCCAGGGTCGATAAACCGAGCGCCGCCGTGGTTGCTTGCGCGCTTACGACCGTGCAATCTTTCGGTCGTTTTTTAACCCACTTGCCGTGATCCAATCGAGCTGACATTTTGCACACAGACTCGTTGTGCGTGACAATTTATTTTCGTGAATTTTTTTTCCCAAAATTTTCCACTTTTTAGGATTTTTTTTTTCATATTTCATTTAAAATAGCAATGTGATAAAAACGAAACTCTTACTCAAGAAAAACAGAAATGAATAATAAAATAAAACCGATGCCACGCATATAAAGGATTTATAGTGAAAAACTTTGTTTTTACGGGTTAATTTTTGTCCTACGGAGACACTCGCCACTGCCATGAGAATGTGGAATTTTCACCGCTATTATTACACTTTCCCATTTGTTCCTGCGATTTGACTTCAATTCAAAGCTGTTACAAGGCAGCATTGAACCGAGCTCCAGGAGGAGAGGAAGTGGCTGGAGCTCGTTTGACAATACATATATAGCGGCCGGCTGCGTCATTACAGTTCGTAAGTAAACACGACCTACGACCCAAGAGGCGGTGGGGAGGGTGGTAATGCAGTTTCATCACCCGACACAGCACCCACTGGCCGGATACATTCATTAACAAACACTATTTAATCACAAAAAAGTAGCAACGGGCAGCAAACACAACTGTTACTTTAGTTGTTTGTAGTGACCAAACCAATTATGATGGGCATGATGATTGAGTATAGTGGTGATCACGATAATGACAATGGCAGTGGATAGTACTGTATCCTCCATACAAATACAAAGATTCACCTAGATGTCTTGGGGAAATGCTGCGAGCACCTATCAAAGGCCACCACGGCATGAGAGGTTGTGGTGTGAGCATTACCATACTTGGCTAGCTGTCTGCAGAGTGTTGATGTTTAACACAGTGCACCGAATACTCATAGGGCCAAGCTGACCCTGGTGTAGTCCCAGGACGGGTTCAGATTCCGTGTGCCACTCGCTTTTACCCACCGCCGGGATTGAAACCCAGGTCAATGAGACCAAAGCACAGTTTGCTAACCAATACATAACCACTCCCCATACACTCACCCATAAATGCACTTGACGTAAAAAAAATTCCGAACATTAACAAAAGGGCCGCAAGGGATAAGTTCAAATGTGCAACAAAGATGTCTAAATATTGCAGCCCTCAGGTTTTTTACAGTGCCCATCAAAACAAAACACAGCGTTGCTTAATGATAATGTGCCGGAGGGCTTTGATACTCGCACATCAAAAACAACTTTGATCGAGGAGCAGCAATTGCTTCAAAGGAATATTTTCAAGCGCCGAAGTCCACGGGTCTAATTGTGGGGAATCGTTCATTAGGGAGCCGTCGCATATTCATCAGCGTCAGTATAAATATATTTTAGCAATGCGAGCTCAAGCGCTTTATTTTGTCTCACACTCCGTGTTAATTACCAGCATCAAGTCGCGACCCAATAACAATTACAGCTGGTGGGATTGACCGCGGCGAGCAGCACGACCACACCGATCAGAGGGTGGTGGTGAGATATTTACACCTGTGGCTCCCAGTAAAGAAGGGCATGGGCTCAATTACTGAATTGGGCGCCCTTCTGTGGAGATTTTATATTCTCCCCCTGTTCTGCATGGGTTTTCTCCAGGTTTTTTGGTTTCATCCCAAAGCTAAAAATACAGTGTAACTGGTATTGGTCAAAGATACCGATGCTAGAAAATTACTCGATTGGGATTAAACAAAGCAGCAATATCGCCCAACTGCTGCGAAAAAACTTGGCAAGGCCCTCCTGAAAAGATTATTCAGACTCGGTGAGTAAACAAGTGATAATAAGAATAATAAATATAAGTGTCCATCGATATGTCACAGAACTGCTTTTCAAGTCTATTCACAACCCCCCTAAACGACACACTGTTTCACATGTCCTGCCAAGAGCGTACATACCCTGGTAATTAAACGAATATTGGAAATATTGAACCAAGCCAAATTACGTGACAATCTAAATTAAATATGAGTGGAATGAGGGGAGGGGGTTTCGTCGGCATCGGTAACTGTGCCGAGACCTCAACTTGCTGGGTTGGAGTATCGGGTTGAATCTTGAGTATCACGTTTAATTGCAGGCGGCTGGGAAGGCCGATTTGCCTCATTTTCCCCAGTTGTGACTAGGTGGCCTCCTGCACCACAGCGCCGCATCAAGACATTCTACATCCGCTACCTGACAAGGAGACTCCCTGTGCTGCGATTGTTTGCATCGGCTTTCAGAAACCACCGTTAGAAGCTCATAAACGTCCAGCAGCTCCAACTAGGCTCTCATTTATTGCACACACACAATCACAAGTAACAGCTCGTGCATGTAAACACAAGGCAGTCTCCCCCCCCTGCTCAAACCACACGTGGGCCGCACTTCACTTCCTTTCATGGTCCCCCTGAGCCAGTGCTGGAAATTCCACATTACCATGGCCGGGATTCAGTCTGCCACTTGGCAACTGCTAATGATTCCAACAAAGCGGTACTCATTTTGTCAACAACTGATGTGTCAGTTTAACACGTAGGCTTATTATGAACTGATGTGTGATGGGCTGTCGGCCTCCGACCAGGATTTGAACTCGCATCCTTTCATTTGCTAGTCAAGTGCTCGTACCAAAAACACGTGGTGATAATTAAACAAGGAAAACAAACGATGTACGCCCATGTACTGTGATCTGCAATGCTTTCCAATGTGCGTATGTCCGCAGAAGTGTCGCATTCGCACGAATAACGTAAAATTTCACACTTCACAACGCCAGGTGTGGTGATGTCATAGGCAGAAGAGAGAAAGTGGGGGAGGGAGGAGCGAGCAGGCCTCCGTAGCCACGGTGGAGACCCCAAGGCAAAACCTTTTAGCACTGTTTTTTGTTTCCAAGATTGAGTTAGTGCTTCGGAGGTCATGATCCACGAAGGCTATTTCACGGCAATCGTTGCCGGCAATGCTTCAACTCTGAGCGAATGTGGCAACTTGGGTGGGCAACGGAATTAAGTGATAGAGTTCTCTCTAGTCGATCAAAACAAGCCTTGCTGAAGTGCATGCTGAACAATGTTGTTCAGCATACACCTGTTGATTAGGAATGGGATAGGCCGAGTACTAGGCACTAGTTAGGTGACAGTCAACGAGTCATATAGCAATTCTTCATGCAGTCCATTATTTTGTATATAGGGGGGACCCCATAACACCAAGAAGCTACCGTCAGCTTATTTGTGTTTTTTTATATATCTTGCTACGTACATTCGCCAGCAAGACGCAAGTGACCACATTAATTATTTTGCACACGAACGTAAATGTTGCTGCTGCTGTTGCTGCTGCTGCTGCTGCGAGCCGCTCCCACAGCCGTAGCGAAGGTGCCCTCATTGACGCCGCGGCGAGATCCGGCGAGATACGGCGCCGGGCGTTACTGGGTCCGTGCCGGTCCAGCGAGATCGCGGCGGCAATCAACCCCTGCTGGCACCGGCCCGTGACGTGGCCCCCTCCCCCTGCCGTCGGTACGGCTCGCGACGTCACCCAGCGATAGCTGGAGGTGACACGGGGCCACCCCCCGTGGACTCGGGCATCAGATAACGGGCGACAAATGGGCATGGGGCTTGGCCGGCTGCAAGACTCCTCCGTCGCGGCAATCCAATCGACCGCGAGCGGCTGTTAATGGGCCCACTGTTCGCCAAATATGGTGCGCCGTTCAAAGGTGGCTAGGTGACTTACGGGATTCACAATGGCCGTGCCGGGTACCGAGCCGACAGCCTTAACACAGGTTGCAAGTTTGACAAGTTGATCATGTGAGACAGGTCACCAATGTGAAAAAAGCCAATCGTATGCAATCTGCTTTTCCACCTCATTTTGTGTTCTTGGGCTCTGAAGGTCTCACTGTGATGTGATGCACGCACTGTATCAGGTAAAAGGACACGCTACCTTTTGTTGGTGATAAGTGACATGACGATAATAGTGGAAATAGGCGTGCGCGCAGATCATGGGTCAAAGCGCAGAGTCGGGACCGCTGAGACCCTGCGTTTGACTGGGTTTCAACCGCCCATGATTAAACCAGGTTCCCAAGTGCTGCCAGTTCATTGTCTTAGCCCAGTCAAAAGCAACTGCACAAAAATTCAGTAAAATTGGTTATTGACATAATTTATTCACGTAATTTGCTAATTTAACTTTTAGAGTTTATTTCATTTGGGTTGACCGACAACATTGCCAGGAATGAAAAGGTGTGCCCCAAGTGCATTTTATGTGTTCTGTGACATCATCTTCCAGGGCTGTTCTCCGACACAGGGTGATGCACTGCTAGCTGTAAAGTTCAAGGGAAATGTATTTGTCTTGTCACATGAAATCACAAGTACAACTTGAAAATAAGAGGAAATACGGCCAAAACTATTTTAGAAAAGTTCAATCCCTGCAGTCACGAAAGCTTTAAATCGATATTTTAGAAAGTGTCTGCCTTTGACAGATTATGTTTGACAAGTCCTTGTGTGCGTGCAATGGGGGTACTTACATGTGGACGTAATGAGCATAAAGAGTAAGAAAAGGTGGAGAATTTTCCTCCAGGTGGGTAGTAGGACGTAGGTGAGACCAAGAAGAAGGGTAGATAAGCCATCCTTCACCCAGCACTGGTGGTGCTATGATATTGTGGTAATGATAAACATTGCTGTGTGTTCTGAACCTCTGCCCCAGGCTTTCAGTCTATATTTATTTATTTAGTTCAGGCCACTTGGGAGCATTAATCGACACTGGGTTAGTTATAACCAGGGCTAGGTTGGGGTTAATGTCCCAGGTGCAAGTGTTGACACGAGAGCTGTTAGGGAAATTATGATGCAACCACGGACCTCGCAAACTCACAACCAACGCCCCCCATCCCCTCCTCCTCTCCTAGGGCCTTCACAGCGGCCGCGGTGGGCTGCCCCGTGCCACAAGCACAGCCATGTGATCCCACATCATTATTCCACTTGGTCGTTTGATCGCGATCTCATTATTGGTGAAAATGAGCCAATTTCTCAAATACCATCATTTCAAAGGAGTAAATGATATCACCTTGGTTTAATGTGTGGACGGCGACAGCCAAGTACAGATGATACTATAATCCCGACGGTTGTAGTAGAGGGCTGTTAATGCATCTCTCTCCTGTCAAACAAACAAACAGAATGTTAATCTCCATTCTTGGCCCTGAACCGGGGATAGCAATTACACCGCTGGCTCATTATCGTGCCAAAACATTTCATGTTGGCGTCACAACACAACTATGGGGTGCACAGCGATAATGGTCTCTCGTGATTTTTATCGGGACAAATGCCCCCAATGTATTGAATAATTAGTGTAGATGGTAAGCATCTGAGTGGACAATGAAATCAGTAGGGCTCCCCACTCATTTGCATGTGATAACGGCTGCATACACCTGCAGCCTCAACACTTATCCATGGCCTCAACACTGACCCAGTCTCAATACCCATCCAATACCATCAACACTCCACCCATGGCCTCAGCACTAACGCACAGCCTCAACACTGACACGCAACCACGTTAGAGTCTTTTCATTTGAGAATGGAAGTCCTGTTACCCGGGCAACGTCACGACAAAGAGGGGAGGTCGCAGCGTCCTGTAGCCAGGAGCTGGGATTTTTGAGTTTTAGATTTAAATAAAGATAATTTATAACCGAATCAATATTGCGCTTATACTATTATATTGCAATACCACCCAACAGCTTTTGAGATGCACCCTCCGTTGGCTCCCCCCACCTTCACGTGGCTATGGAAACTTGGCGAGAGATGAAATGAAAAAACGACCTCATTCAAAATCCCTTGAGTGCTCTGGAAGAGGCCACCGGCAAGTGTTCATGCAAATTACAAGTGAAATGAATGCACAGCGATGTGCATATGATAGATACCACGTCCTAAAGTCCCCGACATTAAAATAAAAAACAATTGTTCAAGACAATACGCTTTAATGGGCGACGTGTGAATTTAACAGTCGTCGTGTTATGGTACCGTGCAACTATGAAGCCAATTAAAATGACAAATGTGGGTTGCAGGAATTTTGTGTTTTTGTTGCAGGATGCGCAGAGCGAGATTGCGTTTCACCCAACCGGAACGTCTAACACACACACACGCGCGCATCGATTTCACATCTTCCAGTTCAACATCCCTGTCTTCTCCGTGTCCCATAGTTTTTTGAAAGTGTCATATTTTCAACTCAATATCAGTGTCTGCCCAGTACCAAACAGAGTAGAGTGCTGGGACATGAGCAAGGGCACCACGCGAACCGATGTGACGAGTCAATCCCTCTCCCCCAAAGAGTCAACATACGCCGCCTTAGCTCGAGCAGTTATCACAGCCTTGGGCCACCCGAGGCGTCTCACCATCGCCAACTTCCATCAGCCAGACTTCGCATCCGATGCATACTGACAAGTGACATTCAATGCCCCACTCTCACAGTTCGTCACCATCTGGCACAAGGCCCCCTCTGGCTGCCACTCAGACGACCATCTCAGTACCCTTCCCTCCTGCAACACGCGTCCCCCCACCCATTGCAACCCTCATCTTCTTTTTAGCATCTACAAGGCGCTATTGTTATTTTCTACACGAAAACTATAAGTTGCTTACCCTACCCTGAAATGAAATTCTTAACATCTTCTGAACACACCAGCATCCACAAGGCGGGAAGATTATTTTCTATCTGCTCTGCTAAAGTCTAGCTCTCTAAACCGTACAAGTCACCCTTGTAAATTAGACTGTCATGCTCTCTTGATTTCTCATCTGGTTATACAAATAATCTAGACGTGACAGCATCAGCCATTACTCTTGCCTCAAACGCTCATCTGTTATCGCTAAAGCCGACCTCTGTTCTCTCCCCTTCCCGCCTTTAATTTGGCTAAAAATTGCTTAATTTCCAGATCACGTTTAAATCATGCCACGCTACCATAATCCCTTTAAAAAAAAAAATGGTGTCATACAAGAGACACAAATGTATAAAGGACACTCAGCCTTTGTGTGAATTTTGCAAAAAAAACATTCAACAGTTCCCAAAGAAGTACACTTTGGGCCTCTGGCCTTAGGTCGCCGTCAAAATACATTTGAGCAAATGTGACCACGTGACAGGCAGCAGTGATAGAGACGGCCGTGGACCGGTTTCGTCCTGCAACGAGCATGCAGCTCAATCTGCATTTTAGTACTCAGAGCCGCAACACCCAGGGGGGGTGGGAGGGGTTTGTGCAGTCACCGATGAAAGTCCTGAAGCAATCGGCTCGCTACAGACACAATCTGGTTTAGTCACAAAGTTTTCCCAAATTAAAACTGAGAATATCAGTAACGCTGGCCTCAGCACTCCGGCATGGCCATTAGAAGCGCACTAAACTGCCCTGCGATAGCTTTTAAAGTGTAGCTTGCCAAACTAGATACCACTCCCCATCACGATTCCCATTTCCCATTTCCATAGTTACCGATCATTGCCATAGAAATGCAAATCAGGTGGCAGCACGCTGCAAGCCATGGTTTGTGAGCGCCTGGGCAACTGCATCAATTTCAATTAATCAAATGCCTTGTAATAGTCGACAACAAGGCCAAGCAAAATCAGTAATTAATAAATAAAAACATTGATAAGACAAAATGGCATGCAGAAAGCAACTGAGTGCATATTTTAGACAAGTGGCTTAGGTGCATACTTCGAATGACAGAGAGAGAAAGAGGAACACATGGATCAAAGAGCAAAAACGAGTAACAGACAGAGCGTTGACTTCGGAAGTGAGCAAAGCTTGGGTAGAACACGTCATTGCTCGCAGATGAACGATGGAGTGACAGTCGAAGAATGGCTGCGATTTCAAATCGCAGGTGATTTTAAAATCGGCCCACCATCTCTCTCGCTCTCTCCAAGGTTGATAAATCCACGAGCAGCACAATTACGTCAATCAACATTGCTCTTCCCTGGGCAGGCATGACCCCCACCAGGGGTGGTGACTATGCATGCCTGTGACCCAGCACTGTGAAAACACCGAGCGTTGGTGGATGACAGAATTGTTGTGAAACTCCCTTCCCATGGACATGGAGGTGCCATACCCCGGCTTGCAACAAGGCGGTACTACAGCACATGTGGCATAATCTCCATCTGTTCCAACTTGACGAGATCGAGCGTTGCACCCTCACACAAGGGTTTTCTCTGGTTGCTCCAATTTCCTCCCAAAGTTTATATAAAACATCCATTGGCTCTAAACATCTTAATATATAGAGAACCACAGAGCTCAGACAACTGTTTGCCAGCAACAGCTCACTACCTAGATGCTGCCTTCCGGTTTGTCTGTGGTCCCTCCTCACGCCTCTGTGCGTTACAAATTGCCAAGTAGTCCGAGATGCAATCCGCATGAATGACGCCGCATGAAACCCAAACGTGTCTCTTGTCATTGTTATAACGCTGCGGGATTCCTTTCCACTTGGTTCTGGCCAACTGCCGGTGGCGAGCACTGCCCAAGGCTCAATGTGGAATGGGGAAACTTTGACCTTTGGCTTAGAGACACAGGTTCACCTCGACGATTTGAACGCCACGTCGCTGCGTGTACACACATTATGCTTATAATTAAACCCTTACACACTTGGCGCTATCGGGTTTCGAGTGCTTGGCGAGGGTTTCTCAGCGTCGTCGTGTTTCACACGAGCTCGGCCTCGTCTGGACTGGTGAATCACACAGGCCTGCGAGAGCCCCCCAAACAAGGAAGGGCCGTGAGTCACGGCGAGAAATAAACAAAGCAATACATAGACAATTGTCTCTTTCATCCAGTAACAGCTTCACCGAGTCGTAAGACACTTTCTCAGGAGGGTTCCTGTATTAGAGTGCTTGGCAAATACCTTTGCGTGAGTTTTGCATGTGTGAGGAAATTGGAGTTTCCCAGAAACAGAAGGTATAAACGTGGGTGAATAAATGGGTAGGGTAGCGTTCAGGTAACTATTCAGCGATACAAAATGATTCCTACTCTCTGGATACGTGCATCAAAGTGTGTGTGTGTCTTTGTGTGATGAAAGATTATTTTGACCTCCTGCCAGTGGGCGCGTTCGACACTTCACGTGGCCGCAAGGTGCACATGGCCTGACACAAGCGTCATGGTGACGTCACCGCCACTTAGTTGCGAATGGCGGTTATTGTTATTGTTGAAAGATTCTTTACAGTTAAAGCAATGTACATTCTACATGAAACGCAAGCGAGAAAAATTAAAATGGGAATCAAATTTTAACCTTGAATCAAGACCATTCACCAGTGTAAAATGGGTAAATCGTCGCTTCGCTTATATTTATGATGTCAGAAGCTCGAGTATCTATAGAAAACCCGCCGCATGCCTGGGATAACAATACAAATCACAAAGATGACTCATCAACCCACTTGCTGTACAGTCATCTCCTGTCAACCTCACAGCCGAGCACATTATGAGTCTACCAGCTATGCTTCCACAGATCTGGACAACACGCATGGATGAGAGTAGCTGGCCAATGAGGTGGTGTGTGTGCGTGTACGCTGGAGTAATCCTACGATTAATTGATGGGAAGTTGGAGTGCTATCGGCTTTAGCTGGGAATCTCAGACTCAGATTTGATATCAGCTGGTAAGGCCCACGGACCTAAACAGTTACTTTACAAGGATGAGTCAAACTCGCATTACCAGGTTCACAGTGCAGCGAATGCACTAACTACCGCATAACTACTATTAATATCTATATATAACAGAGTTAATGTGTGTCTGTGCATCTGTAAGTCTGTCACATTATTTACACGAGTAATCTTCACCACATTTGATCCGGGGAGAGCTCATTCTGACTGAAATAAACCAGGAGCAAGTGCTATTTTAATTGACATGTATGACATTTGACCTAAACCGAAATGTCTGTCACTAAATGCTAACTTCAGCGAGTCACGTGCCACCCAATGAACAAAGCCCACACCGACTGCACTGTGTGCAGCAACACGACACATCATTTGTCAGTTACAGGTCGGTGAGGGCCCTTGACGAAATGTTTAGGAATTTGAGTGTGAATTTGTGAGCATGTGCATGAGCGTGTGTGCCCTTGCGTGTCTGAATTTGAACCGGGTTACCGGAGTTCGCGTCATGCTCACGACCAGCATCGGAGACGAATATTTGAAGCAGTCCTGGACCTTTTTCTTCTTGGTTCTTTCGGTAAAGTCACGTAGAAGGAAAATAATAAAAATACAACATAATAAAATAATTCTCACGACGTTTCGGCCACAACGCAAGCAGCCGTCCTCAGGTGGAGAACAGGTCTGTCGAGAAGGCAGAGTCTGCTCTCCACCTGAGGACGGCTGCTTGCGTTGTGGCCGAAACGTCGTGATAATTATTTTATTATGTTTTATTTTTATTATTTTATTATTTTCCTTCTACGTGACTTTACCGAAAGAACCAAGAAGATGAATCCCTGCAGTCACGAAAGCTTTAAATCGAAAGTCCTGGACCTCTTCTTTGCTGCTGACTCTGCCTCAACTGAGGACAGTTGCAATGTCTAAACACACCAACAGTGAGGAGACATGGTGGCGCGAGACACACCACATCTTCTCGTGTCTAGTGCAGACCTTCATAGGTGCTCACGAAGAGCGCTTGCCCCATCAGTCTGTTAAGGCTGTAAGGTTATTGTGCGTTGGTGTGTACGCAGGTCACGAGCCACAGCCATCGAGCTTCCTCAGTGCCTCAGCGCATTAACAAATTCATCCCTGCAGGAAGACGCTAATGAGAGTCCCTGCAGTAATATCTCCATTCATTAATTTATTTGTCAAATCCACTTATTGGAAATTTTTTCTCTCTCTCTCCACCCTCCACGGCACGAGCCCATCCTACAGTCTTAGGTAAAACGAATGTTGCCATGGTGAGTGTGGCAAGGCAGGATCAACACAAGAGACCGCGCCATTGGCAGAAAAAAACAGCGGGGAGAGCTCCGTTTGCATCGCGTGGACCGAGTGCGTCTCAAAAAGCAACAACGCCACCGAGCATGTGCGCTTTGGAATCTCAAAATGTGAAACGCTATTGCTACCATCGCTTAATATTACTACGACTTCACATTGTTCAGCCAGAAAAGTCTCACGGAATCTCATGACTGATTCAGGAGGATCCTGCCAAGGTTTCAGAGTAGAGGGCGATGATTGGTGTATATATAAAATTCCATTTGAAGAAAATTGAAGGTAATTTGGCCCCCGCACACAATGGCCTACTCATGCGAATGACGCGACGGGATCTTTACCGTCGGCGGTGAAGCAGGCGGAGCGCAATGTTGCTTTAATGTTAACACAGCCGCGGTATTTACCAGGGCGGTTTGCTGGATTCGACCCGTGAACCTCGGCATCAAGCGGCGAATGCACTACCGCTGGGCCGCATCACCAACCCAGATACGGACATGAGCAGTGGCGGGGGACGATGCGTAACTGTAATCCCCACAATGCACCAGAGGCATTACGGCAAATAGGTTTGTGACCTATCTGTGTGGCATTCTTGTGTTATCCCCTACCCCCCCATGTGTATGGGTTTTCTCTGGGGACTCCTACATCTTCTTCTCACATGGAAAATTTACCAAAAAATGTTTTGACAAATGTTCCAAGCAGGACCCTCCTAAGAATGAGTGTTGAGACTCAGTGAAGGTTCTTAGGTGTTGGTTGAAACAGTGATACTGAAAAAATTAACCCGTAAAAACAAAGTTTTTCACTATAAATCCTTTATATGCGTGGCATCGGTTTTATTTTATTATTCATTTCTGTTTTTCTTGAGAAAGAGTTTCATTTTTATCACATTGGTATTTTAAAATAAATATGAATTTTTTTTTCCCTAAAAAGTGGAAAATTTAGGAAAAAAATTTTCACGAAAATAAATTGTCACGCACAACGAGTATGTGTGCAAAATGTCAGCTCGATTGGATCATGGGAAGTGGGTTAAAAAACGACCGAAAGATTTGCACGGTCGTAAGCGCGCAAGCAAGCAAGTGAACTTAATATAAAGGATTTAAAAAGAGAGGCTTTGTTTGCGACCAAAATAGCTCAGCTACTTGTTACCTACTAATGCCATCAGAGAGAGTGCAGAGTGACTTGGAAGGCTCACAACGGCCATGTCAGAGAATAAACATGGATTTTAGAAAATGATTTTCATATTTGTATTCTGACGTGTGCAGAGTCTATCGTCTCAATCCCATCACTCGAAGATACATACAACAGTGAAATATGGCCCTTGACTTAATTTCAGTTATTCCAGCTCAAAGGCTAAACATTACAGTGAATACTTTTGGCATACCAAATAGTATTTCCGCTCAGCATGGATGCATGCCAGTCCTCCAAAGCAAATTCAGAAGTAGTTCTGCATCACACTCTTCCTCGGCAGTTGTCGGTCACAAGGTGATGTAACACGGCTCCCTTGAGAGTTGTGAATGGAAAGTGTTTTGTTTCATGACATCACGTCTGAAAGACATCGAGGGATTAAAATATTTATTTATTCGCGCTTAAAGGATATGCGGCTGCCAGCTACGCTTAAGCACGCAGAAAATGTTTGAAACGCACTTGCCGAGCACAGGCCCAAAATGTCAAGCACCAACAAGAGAAAGCACAATCAGCATTTTGATTGAGAACAGCTTAATTCATTGAGACAAGTTGTGATGGGGTGACTGGCAGGGTGGTGGTGTCATCATCATAACACTCACGCCTCACAACAAGAAGTCCCTGGGTTCGATTCTCAACTCAGTAATATATAGAAAAGGCAAAGTTGTGATTATGTGTGTCTTTTCCAAATGTTTAGCGTACTTCCCGACATGCAACAAACTTGACATTTGCCATGTGGGTACTTTCCAGACTGTACACCATACAAAAATTATAAAAACACACTTTTGTGTTTTTTTGGGGGGGGGGGGAGCTCAATAATGCATATATTTTTTGCACGGCAAGTGAGCTGTGACGTCACATCTGCCACGTGACCCGCGCATGTGGAAGCGTAACGCATTGTAGTGTAGTGGTTAGCGCTACGCTGCGCTACGAACCCGGCGACCCGAGTTCGATTCCCGCTCACGGCCACCACCGGTGACGATTATTTGAATCGGTCCTGGGCCTTCCCCTCTCGACTCAGCCTCAAACGAGTAACTGGTGTGATGTGTGAACATGGCCACTGGGGAAACAAAGGCGGTCGGGCGTGGTGAATTCAAGTCCCCGTCGAAGCCGGGTAGTAAAGCCAGTCATTCTATATGGAATTTACAGGTAGTCCTCTACTTAGGATGGAGATGCGTTACGACGACCCCATCGTAAGTCAAAAATATCGTAAGTCGAAGATGGCCTCGCCTACCCAGGAGTCTTAAAGAATGGTGATAATTTAGCAAAACAGAGCAAGTTACAGTACCGTACTGTATAAACTATATACGGTATGTATTTATTAATTACAATACTGTATTGAACGGTAAAATGTAAAGTAAAAAAAAACAAGGTAAATTCTTAGCCTACCTATATGAACTGCAATTTAATAGAAAGTTTTTTCAGGAAACAATCCTATCTGCTATGAAAACTTTAAAAATGCATCGAACGTATCGTATCGTGGTAACCCTAAAATGAAATCGCTAAAGCTACGTATCATACATGCATTGAACGTATTGTAACGTATCATATTGCACTGTACTCACCAAGATTCGTACGCTGCTGCGTTTGCCTGCCGCGCAAAATTTAAAATATTTAACAATTTTGTCGTATCGCTATCGCCATCGTAAGATCGAAATATCGTAAGATCGAAATATCGTAACTCGGGGACGATCTGT
This sequence comes from Lampetra fluviatilis, assembly GCF_964198595.1. Classification (NCBI taxonomy): domain Eukaryota; kingdom Metazoa; phylum Chordata; class Hyperoartia; order Petromyzontiformes; family Petromyzontidae; genus Lampetra; species Lampetra fluviatilis. The sequence goes on along the minus strand of NC_136312.1, from coordinate 2,975,132 downwards.
ATGTGTTCTCCCAGCTGTTTTGCACGGGTTTCCGCTGGGATCTCCAGATTCGCCCCATAGCTATAAAAACACACACTGGAACTGGTATTGGGCCAAACCACATCACAATGCCGAAATCTTGCATGCAAACTATCCGATTATAAAGTCGACGTAGCAACATTGTCGTCAGACTATAAAAACTTGGCAGCACCCTCCTGAAAAAAGTACTTGACATTGATTAAGGCTGCCCTGGGTAAACGAGCCTAATATATCCACAACGTGTATAAGCGCTTAGGAAAAAGAGACTATGGGAGGGAAATGTCGTGTCAGATAAATGTCAAAGATCGCAACAGCTCTGTTAGCTGTTCTTATCAACTTCGTGTGTGTGTGTGGTGTGTGGGGGGGGTGTAGCGGTGCGTTCTCCCATCACGTGGCCACCGTGTCTGCTGGCACCACGCGACGCACGCAAGGGAACGGAGTTCAGGAGGGGAGTCAGAGTCACGGCTCCGGCAGGGAGCGGCATCAGAGGCCAGGAATAGATCCATGCTCACGAACCCCGCTCACACAACCACGCTCACGGACACGAGCTGATGGCAGTAGTTTGGAAAGACGTTCTACCACGGCAGTTTTAAAGTTGTTGAGAACACAAAACCTCTCCACGGGGGGCCCAGACTAAGCACTGAACCTCGCTATCTCCACAGTGGTGGCGTATGCCACCACCACTGCCCGGCTAGAGGCATGTGGAGGATGCTAGGCATTTCCTGGCAGGATAGGTTAAATATGTTGAGGTTGGGAACAGAACGTCGCAAGAAAGCACCATAGATGTAATCAGTAAGAGGATGTTGTGAATATTGGGGCACGGCATGGAGAGAGATTACCAAGGGCAAGACCTAAAACCAGAGGGTGGTGGTGGTGCTGGTGGGATTGAGACTGATTTTATGACAAAATCCTGAAAAACAGGACTTATTTATATATAAAAAACAACTCTGAACAAAACACCCATAGAATGTACTTCACTTTAAGGTTATTTTCAAAGCAGTTTATTCAAATATATGCTTTAATGGCCAGTAAACATTAAAATGTTCCAATAAAAGGCAATTATGTGATCAGTTATGAAGGGGTGACTTTTAAAGTAACCAGTCTATAGTGATTGATCACTCGATGCTGAAAATGTAATGTATCCCACGGTCAGTACATTCAAAGTAACTTTACCCGATTACTTGATCAATTTTATGATTGTGCTGCATTAGCTTACGGCCGTTTTAACCTCAAGAATAACAGTGCAGACTGTCACGCTCTGAGTATATTGGCTGCTGCTGCCCTCACATTTGTCTAAGCAGCTGACAATCACTATGAGACCTCCTTTACCAGTGGCAAAATATAGTAATAGGTTTTTACCCTTTCAACTGATACAAAAACTGACACCTTTATACAAGGCATCATGTTTGAAATAACCACAACACAAGCAGTCAAAATGCAAACAAAAATAAACAACTCTGATGATGATAATGATATGCACTGTGCATTATCATCATCAGAGTTGTTTATTTTTTTTGCATTTTGACTGCTTGTGTTGTGATTATTGCAAACATGATGCCTTGTATAAAGGTGTCAGTTTTTGTACCAGTTGAAAGGGTAAAAACCTATTACTACTGCTGACAATCGTTAACCAGTCCAAGGATCTCAAACATGGGCACTGACAACGAAAATGGAATAAAAGCCAAAAAGTGTCCAAAGAAGCATGGAGAGAAGGGTATGCTTGAAATTACCCTGAGAGACACAGAGCGGAACCCATGGATCAGAGAGCAAATGCAAGTAAAACACATCAAAAGGAGTGTTAAGAAAGTGAGCTTGGGCAGAAGACGTCACAAGCAGAGATGACGGCGAGTTGTCAAGATTAACGACTGAGTGGCAACTAGAGCAGGGAACACATCCACAAAGACGTCCACTGTGGAGACGGAGCAATGAGATCAGCTCCTGCGCAGAAGCGAGAAGATTTCGATTTAAAGCTTTCGTGACTGCAGGGATTCATCTTCTTGGTTCTTTCGGTAAAGTCACGTAGAATGGAAATAGTAAAATAATAAAAAATAAAACATAATAAAATAATTCTCACGACGTTTCAGCCACAACGCCGTCCTCAGGTGAAGAACAGGTCTGTCGAGAAGACAGAGTTCAAGCAGCCGTCCTCAGGTGAAGAACAGGTCTGTCGAAAAGACAGAGTTCTTGACAGACCTGGTCTTCACCTGAGGACGGCTGCTTGCGTTGTGGCCGAAACGTCGTGAGAATTATTTTATTATGTTTTATTTTTTATTATTTTTTTATTTCCATTCTACGTGACTTTACCGAAAGAACCAAGAAGAAGAAGCGAGAAGGTTTGATGCGTCGCGTGACCATTTGGGATGGCGAGAGCTTGGGGAGATCATGCCCGTTGATGATGATGATGACGATCATGAAAAGTAATAAACCGTACATGCCAAGCATTGGCAGATGTAGGAATATAGGATTGCCAGTAGACACCTTTGATAAGCCGACTACAGTAACTGCACTATTTCCCCACGTTTATAAATGACATCGTGGTCATGGCGACAATGATAAGGGTGATGATGGCAATGACGATCACAATCATCTTGAGAGATAACTTTGGCCATGCCGGTGCCGCTGCATTGGACTTTAACGAAGAAGTCCAACTAATTTAACCTCAAAACTTTTACAAATTCTGATGAAACCAATACAACTTTTTCGAGCCATTTCTTGGAATCCAATGGTACAGTATACTATAAAAAAAACTAAGCTCAAACTCAACCTGGATAAAGGATCACCTCACCAACCATGCGGGCCCTGAGTCCAACGATTGCCACACCGCGCTTGTGCTGGAGAGATAAGCATGACGCACGATGGCATGACCTGCGTGCCGTGGCCTGCACGCACGCGCCAACACCACGCTGGCCAGGGGCAGCAAGCAGCAGCCTCGTGCTGCGAGCTGAGCTGCAAGCCACCTTCCGTGCAACTCACGCGTGGGAAAAAGAGGTGCAGGGCAGGAACTCAACGGAACGTGTGGTCGCGGAAATGCACGATAACGATCTGCAGGCCCGATTTGCTATGGGTACGTACACCGTAGGAGCAAGCGCTGTTAGCGACCGCCTGTTGATGCCAGAGTGACGCGCAAGGGGCGTAGTGGCAAACATCATTGCTGGGTCATCTCTGTCTCCCAAACGCTGTTGTTTACATACATCACACCAGGTACAGTTCTGATTTCCGACTGACTCAACCTAGGGAGGGTCAGTACCAGTTCTGATATCGCTCGTCAATTATTTTAGCCTTGACTTGCAATAGAATTCAGGTTTCCGAATTCGAAGCACAGTGCGCTAATTACAAAGCCACCGATCCACCAAACACACGTACAAAAGACAAAGCCACGCACACAATAACCACGGAGACACCTCACAACACATTAAATATGAATGCGGCTGTTGTTCTGTGGCCGCCTACATTGAGCACTAATTAAATTAGGCTGCCATGCCGCCTCTTGAGTACGATCCCCTTCCCGGACTGGCGGTGACATGGCCCAGCGGCAGCGTGTTTAGCCGCTTGTTGCAGAGGATCATGGTTCGTATCCAGCAGGCTGCCGTGGCTGTCAATGCGGGTGTATCAACTGTTCAAATATGCACCGTCTGCTTCACGATGCATGTGAAAGATGCCCTTATTCCGTTCAAAAAGACTAGGACATTGTGTGCTGGCTTCATGGTCTGAATTTAAAACAAAAGGACACCGTCAATCACTCAATTTGGAATACACTCAACAACATCGCTCCTGCTGGCAAGTATATTCAATAAAATTAACTAATTAAAACTCGGCTCGGCGGGGAAACGGCGGCAGTGTATTTGCTGGGTCGCGTCGGCACCCGTCTGTGCGGCGCTGGCTGCCGACAGGGTGCCGACAGGGTGCCGACAGGGTGCCAATGAAGAAGCTCCAACACAAGCCCAAGACCCGGGTTCAATTCTCCTCCCACTCTCGGGCTGCCAGTGCCACCTCCACCACCACCACCACCCCCCAGCCTCCAACGAGGCCAAGGAAAGCTAACAGTGAAACATGTTTACATTCCAACTTGTTTACTGGTAAAGGGCAAAATTACCATGCGACGTTTGCCAACTGCATCACCAACGCTACGCATGAGCCTGTTGGCGCCACAGTCGCTCTCGCCATGAGATTAGCAGGACCACCCAGGCACCCAACGACAAGTAATGACCCAACCAACGATCAACATCGATTCGTCACCCAACGATCAACATCGATTCGTCACCCAACGATCAACATCGATTCGTCACCCAATGATCAACATCGATTCGTCGTTGGCGTTGAGCCAACGGACGAGACCACAAGGCGAGTGCTGACCTGTGCTCTTACCCTTAAGCTCAACACCAGCAGCACTCATAATACTCTTTGGTTCTTTCGGTAAAGTCACGTAGGTAGAAATAAAATAAAATACCTACGTGACTTTACCGAAAGAACGAAAGAGTATGGATTCCTGCAGTCACGAAAGCTTCAAACCAGCAGCACTCATAGCAACAATATTTTTTACCTAAGTACTTAATCATGTGGGTAACCATCCCAAACCACAGCACTATTACTGTCGCTGTCCACAACGCAAAATATACGAGCTCTGAAACTGATCATGTCCTTAGCACGATTAGTCCTGACTTACACTAGCTACTTAGTCCAAACACTATGCACGAGGTCTCCCCTATCCCAGAGACCAGCTGTCTCAATGGGCTCGTGTGGCCTGGGGAGCACAAAGACTATTCAATAGCTCATAATTAACATTGTCATCAACAATAACTTGTAAAAAAAAATTCTTGGTCCTTTCGGTAAAGTCACGTAGAAGGGAAATAATAAAGTAATAAAAATAAAGCATAAAACAAATATGCATTTTTTTTTCCTTCTACGTGACTTTATCGAAAGAACCAAGAAGATGAATCCCTGCAGTCACGAAAGCTTTAAGTCCAAAAATAACTTTTAATCTAACACTGCTAAGATCAAATAGATCATCATGGCCAATGCTGGCGATTCCCCTTCACCTCGTCATCATTTCCCTCTGCTGCATCCCTCGCCTCGTTATCACAGTCCACACCTGACTGCCGACATCGGCTTCATACAGGGTCTACCTGTCTCTTGGCAAGGTTGTCCAAACTAAATATCCTCCCCTTTTATTATAAACACGCTTTCTATTAACTCACTCTGTTGTTGTTGTCGATGTATCCTCAAATCTTGTAACCCAATTTTAACCCACTTCCCAATGTGGTATCGACTGCAAACTTGGTATACTTGTGTCATACTGATGACAATACTATATTCTATCATTAAAAATATTTTTTAAAATAACAATTTTAAACGATCTTTTTCATATGTTATGTTTCGGCTTGGGTCTAATTGTCCACGCTCAACTAACGTTGGCTGTAAATCACCACGGCTCCTTACGTTATGGCAAGCTTCGGGGCCACTTCCTGGAGTCGTGGAGTTCTTCCATTACTAGTAGGGTACATTTCATTAAAAGTATTTAATTTTTTTAAACTATTACTTATTATGAGCGAGAGGTTGGTGCAGTGGTAACGTTCGAGCCTCAGCCACTGCAACAAGGGCCTGGGGGTTTGACTCCCGATCCAGGTGCCTTTTTTCTCAGTGCAGTTTGAATATTATTCTCACCCCTTGTTTTGGAAGTATTTCCTCACATAGCAAAAATAACAACAATGTAACTGACATTGACCCAACATCCCAATGCTGTGAAATGTGTGGAACTCCGGCTGTAAATCTTCCCCTTGGTCGCCAACCTTGTGGGTGTCTCCTCCAACCTACACACGTGGGCCATCCCATCACAGCCTCATGTTCTTGAATGACGTTCACTGCCTCTCCAAGCCATAGCAGGCCACATCTGGTATGCCATGGCAAGTCTCAAGACAACAAAGACTGCTGCTTGCTGCTGCAATGCAAACAATCCGAGACTTAAATGCCACTCCTTATTGACACATCACTCGCGGGGAGTTACCAGACGGAAGTTAACTCACTTCAACTTCCCCTTTCTTCATCGCTGTGCTCAACAACACGCAACTCTCCACGCACAAGCCCAGTTCCCCTGGGAAAGAGAAACTGCTCGGTAATGGGCGCCTGCATTTTTGAAGGTAGCGTGTGGCACGCCGCCGCCGGAGGCTTTCCTTGTGCACGACTCGTGCGCATAACAACGCATCATCGATAACCTGCTGCTGCAACTCAAGCACCTTGTTGTGCGCCCTTCCTCTGGCTGAGTGTCTGCAAGGCCTCTGGCAAAGAAGCCCTTAAAACATGGAATGTTGAAATGTTGCTAGCTCGTTCTCTCAAGTGCTTAACAATGTCTTAAGTTACAAAACGTTCCACAAAGAACCGTTTTCTAGCAAAAGCTAAATCAGACTCGGGTACTCTGAGCTTTAAGATTGTTCGATTTGAATGCCGGAGGCTCTGGCAGCCAGACTACGGCATTATTCTAGATTTATAGGGTTAGTCAATGCCTGATAGAGCATACTAGGGCACACAACTGAATCCATAGGATTCATTGCCAATGGCCAAAGCAAGACTAAGGCATTCGTAGAGCTCAGTTAATTACCACAGGCTCACAGACAGACGACTTAGGCACCTTTAGAATGCTTAGGATTAATTCTTGTTGCTTGAGGCTCAGAGTCAAACAAAAGCACCCACAAGCATTCTTATGGTTGTTGTTAGTGTCTGAAGCTCAGCCAGCCAGACCAAGTGATCCTTGTGAGTCACTGTTAATGTCAGTTCATATTAAAACCCCTCGCTTTTCTCAACCCAAATGTCCTTTTGTAATTTAAAAAGGCTGCATCTCAAGAGGCCACCGGTCCCCTCCCTCCAAATGAAGAGTTGTTTGAGCGATCAATACTTCCCCGTGAGACTTGCCCTTCACCACACGGCGGCGGCAGACGTCGTTCCGTCATCCCCTGGGTGGCTGCATCGCTCACCCCCACCGGCGGACGCCGCGCCCGCTTACTCATTGAGTCAGGTCTGGCCGGGTGTTGCCAACCAAGCGGCTGGTGAATGCCAAAGTGAAACCTCACACTATGGTCTGTCCCCCACCATGGAGCTTAGGAAAAATACACACGGGGGCAGGGCACCCGCCATGGGTAGAATCCCCGTTTCGGTGGGAGGAGGAAACACCGCCGATGCCGGAGGGGGCCGCTTGCTTCGTTAGCGAGCGCAGCATGCCGTGACTCCTCCTCCTTCACAACAATGACCCCACAACACATTGCTGCTTACCTTCTCTGCAGGCACCACCAAGGGGGAGGGACATGGCTACAGTAGCTACGGCACCCACTCTATAGCCCAGACGTAGAACTCATCACCCACTCTATAGCCCAGACATAGAACTCATCACCCACTCTATAGCCCAGACATAGAACTCATCAACCACTCTATAGCCCATACATAGAACTCATCACCCACTCTATAGCCCAAACATAGAACTCAGCACCAACTCTATAGCCCAGACATATAACTCATCACCCACTCTATAGCCCAGACGTAGAACTCATCACCCACTCTATAGCCCAGACATAGAACTCATCACCCACTCTATAGCCCAGACATAGAACTCATCACCCACTCTATAGCCCAGACATTGAACTCATCACCCACTCTATAGCCCAGATCTAGAACTCATCACCCACTCTATAGCCCAGACATAGAACCCAACACCCACTCTATAGCCCAGACGTAGAACTCATCACCCACTCTATAGCCCAGACGTAGAACTCATCACCCACTCTATAGCCCAGACGTAGAACTCATCACCCACTCTATAGCCCAGACATAGAACTCATCACCCACTCTATAGCCCATACATAGAACTCATCACCCACTCTATAGCCCAGACCCAGAACTCAACACCCACTCTATAGCCCAGACCTATAACTCATCACCCACTCTATAGCCCAGACATAGAACTCACCACCCACTCTATAGCCCAGACATAGAACTCATCACCCACTCTATAGCCCAGACATAACTCATCACCCACTCTATAGCCCAGACATAAAACTCACTCACTCTGTAGCCCAGACATACACTCATCACCCACTCTATAGCCCAGACATAGAACTCATCACCCACTCTACAGCCCAGACATAGAACTCATCACCCACTCTATAGCCCAGAACCAGAACTCAATACCCACCCAATATCCTGGCATGTGCCCAGGTGGATTACACTCAGACGAAGCTGCCCATCTCTAAGCCAAAGCTTTCATCGATCTGTCTCCTCGTTTACAAAGAGCAAGAGCTCAATCAATAGGTTTCGGCGTAATTAAGAAAATGGACCCATACATGCTGACCCCGTGACCTACGTCTGACCCAAAAACGTTTCTGCAGGATGCTGTAATTTGTGTCAAAAAAACAGATGTGACACAGAATCAATGGTGGCTCTCACCATCAGTGGCATCAGTGGTAACACTTGTGCCTCACAGAAAAAAAGTGCCTGGGTTCGATTTCCGAATCTGGCACCTCTCCGTGTGGCGTTATTAAGTTATCTGCCCATTGACAAAAAACAGTAGCTGTAGCTGGTATTGGTCAAAAATGTCAAAGCTGAGAAATTACCTGTAAATCACTCAGTTGGTAGAACCCTCCTGAATAATAGTCTGGAGACTCAGGGATGCTATCCTGGTTAAATAGTTTCAAGGTTATGTGGTAAAATCAGATGAGAATTTAAGAGATTAGGATGAGGTTAATTTGCAGGAGCGAATGGGGGTCAGCAAAATGATAAAAGCAAAAACACGTAAAATAAAGTACAGCAATCAAGCAAAGAGAAATCGAAACAAACAATTGTCACGTGAGAAATGTAAATTTTCGATACACAAAAAATTATTAAAATATTTATAGTGTTCATAGCAGAGGTGGGACAAAGTCATTGTTATGCAAGTCCAAGTCGAGTCGCAAGTCATCAAATTCATGACTCGAGTCTGACTCGAGTCCAAGTCACATGACTCGAGTCCACATCTCATAGGTGGGACAAAGGCATTGTTATGCAAGTCCAAGTCGAGTCGCAAGTCATCAAATTCATGACTCGAGTCTGACTCGAGTCCAAGTCACATGACTCGAGTCCACACCTCTGGTTCATAGTACAAATACAATTACGTTACAGAAACATCAAACAAATATAGGCCAAAAATATTGTATCAATATTTAAACAGACATGAATATACGAGTCATATGCATTCATAATAATAGCAACCGACAAGTGAGGAGGAGTTCCACCGGAGCCCGAGTTGACCGACACAACGGAGGAGCTACCCAGCCTCCTGGCGCATCACGGCTGCCTTCAGAGACAGGTGAGTATGATCCTCCCACGCCATGCGGGTTTCCAGAAGCTATTACCACCTTCCCTATTATTGTAGAAGAATTTAACGCGCACGATTTGTCATCGTACGGTGCCTGAGCTTGGCTCCGTCAGTGTCAAGCGTTTCCAAAAATAACAGCCGGCTGTGTGGGGGCTAACTGGGGAAGCTTCTCCCCACGACACATTCAGCAAGACGCGTGAGTTTACATCAGCTCAGTGTTAGAGGATCTGTTAGCAGACTGGCTCGTCAGCTTCGTAACAAAAACTTTGCATTTATTAAAATAAACAATTTGCACATTTTATAGTTGCGCCTTTCTTATAACGGGAAGGCTAGAGCAAAGTCACTATGTTTCACAGACAAGTATAGTCTTGTAGTAGGTTTTTACCCTTTAAACTGGTACAAAACTGACACCTTTATACAAAACATCATGTTTGCAATAACCGCAACACAAGCAGTCAAAATGCATACAAAAAGAAACAACTCTGATAATGGAAATGATATGCACTGTCCTTGAAGTTGATTGGTCCACACCCGAGACAGCTTTCCTTAGAGCCTAGTCTCCATTGGTGTTGGACCAGATGACGCCAAAAGGCGTACAAGTCAAAAACAGTGCACTATCAGAGTATTGAGAGCTCGGGGTAAGCAGGAGGTGTCATAATATAAAAGTATGGTCTTACTGGAAGGGGCCATATTACTATGCGATTATTCCAATTCAACAATTTGCGTGTAATCTTTCTAATTTGGCCCGTGGCAAGAGCACACGTGACGCACTTTTCGAATGTCACGGTATCTTGAACATCCACTGACGATTCAAATAAATGGTTAATATTCCCGCAATGTTAACTCTGGCGGCCGATAGACATGAACAGCGAACATCTGCAACAAGCGGCAATTGCGCTGCCGCTCGGCCATGTGTGCGACTCAAGTCAAAACGTCTCCTGCAGGTTCTGGGACGGTGATCCTCTGCTAGTAGCCCTAAGCCAGTGGAAAAAAATCCACGTTTTCATGATCAGAGCAAGTCACTTCCTAGGACAAGGCATCACGGTTTGAGTTGATCCTTAACCGAGATTTAAACGCGCGACTTTGCAAGAATGAGTTAAGCACTCTTACCACAATGCCATCCGCCCCACTATTATACAAACGTGACCGTCACCAAGATGACGGCTGCAGTACCCATCTGGAAGCTTTAGAGTCTGCGTCAGTACAGTATTTGTTAAGGGAAATCATATTATCCAGTATATTCACGCACAACCACCTGACCACTGTCGGAGGTAAACAGTTGACGTATAATTGACGGAAGTAGGTTGCGGTGATGGAAACTGGCCTCTTGGAAACGTGAACCGCAGCACAATCCGTAAGCCAGGTATGCTGTGTTTTTAAGCTTATAAAAACAATCAAACATAGCTCTGTGGCTTTGCCAATTCCTTATTCAGATATAACCCAAACAGTATGGAGTTAAATGCATGTCTCGCAAGGGAACTGATGTTGATAATATACAAGCAAAGAAGGTGTCTAGTAGAAAAACACTGAGGGCAAGGCCAGGATGTCGTGCATGTCAAGCGAACATCGACACACTTGCACGCACTGTCCACACAGCCGAGTGTGTCATGTGCCTCTTCCTTCAAGTCTCCAGTGCACATGCTACGTATTGATTCTCTTAATCGGAGGCATTCAGCAAGCGAGCTTAACGGACAAATTGCAGCAACGAGGTGCGACTGAGACATCGCTCTCTCCATCTCAAGCCAACCGTGAGCGTCTCCCTGCCTTTTTGAGCCATGCGTTGAAACGTATCACCGACCGCCCTGATTCACGGGGTGCAAATTACATATTTCCATATTGGGGACAAGAGCCCTCGACAGTACAACCACTTTAATTCTAGATTTGAAGTTTTCGTGACTGCAAGGGTCCATACTCTTTGGTTTTTTCGGTAAAGTCACGTAGGTAAAAAATAAAAATAAATTAAATCACGACGTTTCGGAGGCAACACAAGCTTCCGTCTTCAGGTGGCACCGTCACAGCAAAATTACTGTATCAAGTGGGGAGAACTCTCAGAGACACGAGACTATATACAGGTTAAGGGGGGGGAGAAGGAACCACTGCAGACATCCCACCAACTTGCAAATTAGAGTATCAACCCTGGATGAGTGACAGGCTGAGTTGACCCCAGATCGGGATTTGAACTCACAACCTTCCAATTATGAGCCGGCCTGCACGTAACATTCATCATCAATCGTGATTAATCCACTCTTCCCTGATTCATCACCGTCTCCAACAGTCCTGAGATGCAGCAATCCACCAAGCATCTGCACACAACCGATTTCATTGTTCCATATACGTGATGGATATTCTCTTGTGCACGTTCCCTTCTGTGGCAACCACTTTATCGTTATTTGTAACCACTGGCCAAAATCACTTCTAGCAGCGTGTCCCGGCCAAAGCCATTTACTTTCCTAAACAGTCAATACGTCTCGGATTCATGTGTTCTTCTTCCTCTCAGTGTGATGTCAAATCGATTTAGAGAATACATTGATATATTATTTAAGTACAACCCTTTGTCAATCCACTGTTATGTGAATGCACCCATACACCATGTTGGTCATGGGAATAGTTTGACTGTACTTTGCTACGCGTGTCAGAGTGGAGTGGTGAAGCGTTAGGCGCCAGGGCAGTTCAAATATCACTCATCACTGATGTTAGTTTTGGCTGGAAATCAATTTCAAGTCACTGTGTAATCAGTGTAGTGTGCTTACTACTGTGCTGCCCCCTCCCCCCCCCCAAGATATTAATGTTAAGGCGTCATCGCTAAATCAACGATTATTATTTTTACATGCCGCAGGGCATGCAGAACGTGTCCTTGCTGGACATGAATGCAATCTGCAGGCCCTGTGTGCGTGAAATGTTTGTTCGTCACAGGATAGGCTGTTCAGCGTGCGATTCACACGCCCGTCACATTTCTCATGCGGCAGGCACCACACCAAGGCATACCGCTGCTCTGTGTGCTCTCCTCACTCAGCCCATGAGCACAGACAACGTATTTCTCTCTTGCCAATACCACTTGAGGTGGCATAAGTTAAATCGTTCCCATTTCTTTCTGTGGCCAATAATAGTGAGTTACGTGATATCAATCTTTGGAGTGGGTGATACAAACAAATTACTCTCATTAATCGTAGATACCGGTACGATGATAGTTTTTCTATCTCAGGTGGGGTATTGATTTCAGCTCTGGCCCATGGACTGAGCACTTCACCTCATGTGTCTCACAACTGGAGACAATGCCGCCCTAACAACTGTTTGCCTCCATGGAAATACTTAAAGTGACATTTAAATTTCAGTTGTCAATCTGTATCGAGGATAAGCTAAAGTAAACTTCCACTTCCTGAAGGTGGTTTCTGCACGGGCCACTGTTCTTATAGTAGAACCCAGCGGTAATCAGAGCAGCAGTTTCCCTTCTGCCTCAGCGAGTCGATGTTTTAGTGATGAAAAACCCAAATCTGTCCACGACCGTCACGAGGAACAACCGAGACCGCAGGATTGCTTCATGAAGCATCCTGTTGTTTGGAATTAGTTTCGTTAGCACGTGGTACCTATCACTGTCTTTGACTTCAGTTCCTTTGCTACTCACATCAGAACTCCAGGCCGAAGCCCCAAGACTGCACAGTGCAATTCGTCCTCTGGATACAGGAATTCAACGTGAATGTAAGAGTGTATTTGTAATGATATTCTTGTACGTGGCAATGTTCGGGAGCTAAACACCAATGTCGAGGTTTGTTAGCCACCATGAGGAGGGCTTCAGACGAGAGTAATCACACTCTTTCCAGAAGCTGACCAGCAGTAAAGACACGAGATGTGTGAATGTGTAGCAAGGTAAGTGCATGAGGAAGGCGAGGAGTATGAATACCACAGATGACAATGTGGTGTCGGACAGTCAATCATCAGCAGAGACGAGGAAGGTCTTGACCCAGTTGCGTGACTACATTATTAGCCCAGGAGGTGCGGAAATCGGTCAGGTGGGGCCCCAATGCTGTTGAAAAACTATCTCACGCTGGCTGTCAAGGGCGCCCCAAGTCGTAGTTTTGACCATCAGGGGGTGTGGGGTGCAAGCCACCCCCTGCCCCCATGCTACTGTTTTGAGTTGATAATCTAATAGGGGCAAGTCAACAGTGGGGACAAATAGGATCAACTATTTGGGAGGATCAGTGTAGGTGTAATCAGGAAGAGGGGGAGCTTGTGATGAGTCGGACCGGTGCATGATGGAGAGACAGGTGATAGGGTGACACCCAGACGCAATACCTCAAGTCAGATAGCGATGGTCCTGCATGAGAGGTTCTTGAAGGTTGAGTGGATACTGCTCGAGTGCTGTGGAAATCTGGCAGGAAGGCGGCACGCGATGTTGAAGTGTTACGCCGTGGACGGCATTGGCAGTGAAGATCTATTGACTGTGTTCCAGGCGGTGGGGGTGGCACAGCGGGAGGAGGATGACCTCACTCCGTGTGGTAGTAGTACTCCTACTGTACGTGTGGACTTCCCAAGTTACTTACCCCCCACCCCCGTGACATCAACACGCATTTCAGGTAACCACGACTCCATCACCACTACACGTGAACCACGACTCCATCACCACTACACGTGAACCACGACTCCATCACCACTACACGTGAACCACGACTCCATCACCACTACACGTGAACCACGACTCCATCACCACTACACGTGAACCACGACTCCATCACCACTACACGTGAACCACGACTCCATCTCCACTACACGTGAACCACGACACCATCACCACTACACGTGAACCACGACTCCATCTCCACTACACGTGAACCACGACTCCATCACCACTACACGTGAACCACGACTCCATCACCACTACACGTGAACCACGACTACATCACCACTACACGTGAACCACGACTCCATCACCACTACACGTGAACCACGACTCCATCACCACTACACGTGAACCACGACTACATCACCACTACACGTGAACCACGACTCCATCTCCACTACACGTGAACCACGACACCATCACCACCACACAGTGAGCCACGACTCCACTCACAGTGAACCGCGACTCCATCACCACTACACGTGAACCACGACTACATCACCACCACACAGTGAGCCACGACTCCACTCAGTGAACCACGACTACATCACCACCACACAGTGAACCACGACTCCACTCACAGTGAACCACAACTACATCACCACCACACAGTGAACCACGACTACATCACTACCACACAGTGAACCACGACTCCACTCACAGTGAACCACAACTACATCACCACCACACAGTGAACCACGACTACATCACCACCACACAGTGAACCACGACTCCACTCACAGTGAACCACAACTACATCACCACCACACAGTGAACCACGACTACATCACCACCACACAGTGAGCCACGACTCCACTCACAGTGAACCACGACTCCATCACCACGACACAGTGAACCACGACTCCATCACCACGACACAGTGAACCACGACTCCATCACCACGACACAGTGAACCACGACTCCATCACCACTACACGTGAACCACGGCTCCATCACCACTACGCAGTGATTAAACGGGCAGGCAGCCACTCGGGAAGAGTGCGGGGATTTAAAAACAACACAAACCCTCTCCAGCGTGCGACTGTGGTCACCCAGAAGAGACGGTGGTGCCACACAGAGAACAACGACGACGACGACGCAAAGTCCGATCGACGAAGCTTGAATGTGAAACTGCTGCAGCTGTTGCTATGCCCGTACACAAGCACGGCAGCGTGTCACAACTGGATACCGTAGCGACTCGGTAACGAAGTGAGGCGGTAATGAAGTCACGAACTCGCCACAGCGAGAGACGTCAACAAAGCGGCAGCCGCGAGTCTCGCTACCACAGGGCTTCTTGGCTGCCGCGTTCCCTCCCGCGTCGCTCCGAGAGAAGCCGTGAGGCTACCGGGGAGACGAGAGGCGGAAGGAACCGAGTGGAAGGACGCCGGCGATGACCACCACCATCACCACCATCATCACCATCACCACCACGGCGCCACATTCCCCACTACGCACAGGCAGCGGCGGCCCCCGCAGGCCGCGACGCCATTCCAATGGACGAGAGTCTCGCGGCCTGTGGCCAATCAGCGGCGACTTCGCGCACCCCACCGGAGGACCCCCCCCCACCAGCCAATCAGCGGCGACTTCGCGCACCACACTGGGGGACCCCCCCCCACCGTCAGCCAATCAGCGGCGACGAGCGGCGGTCTATGCGCTCTGGGAATTACAACGCGCGCCGGCCCGGCGCACTGTGAGGCGCGGGGAGGGAGAGGAGAAAGGGGGGGGGGGAGAAGGGGGGGAAGGGGGGGGTGAGAAGGGAGGGGGTGAGGGGGGGGGTGAGGAGGGGGGGGGGGGGTGAGGGGGGGGGGTGAGAAGAGGGGGGGTGAGTAGGGGGGGTGAGGAGGGGGGTGAGAAGAGGGAGGGGGGGTGAGGAGGAGGGGGGTGAGAAGGGGGGGTGAGAAGGGGGGGGTGAGAAGGGGGGGTGAGGAGGAGGGGGGTGAGGAGGGGAGGGTGAGGAGGGGGGGGGGGTGAGAAGAGGGGGGGTGAGAAGAGGGAGGGGGTGAGAAGGGGGGGTGAGAAGGGGGGGGGGTGAGAAGGGGGGGGGTGAGGAAGGGGGTGAGAAGGGGGGGGGTAGTTGACTCGCGAAGACGGCGGACACCGCAGAGCGCGCCGCCACAACACGCGACCTCCCTTCCAACAATAGCGCCCCCCGCACACGCCGCTGTGTGCTCTGAGCGCCCCGACAACAACAGCTGTAGCAGCAGTAGCTGCTGTAGCTGCTGCACGGGTTGCCGAGGGGCGAGCGAGCGGGCGAGGCGCCCCGCGTCCCTCACCTGCGTGCTGCTGCTGCTGGTGGTGATGATGATGCGGGGTCCGCGCGGCTCCGTCACGCAGCGCCGCCGCCGCCACTCGCTGCTGTTGCTGCTGCTGCTGCTCCCGGCATGCCCCGCGCACAGACACGGGAGGGGGCGGGGCTATAAGGGGGAGGGACTCGAGTGGTCAGGGGCGGGGATTTGAGGGGGCGGGGGCTGTTAGGGGGAGGGGCTGTGAGGGAGTGGGGACTGTGAGGGAGTGGGGCTGTGAGGGGGAGGGGCTGTGAGGAGGAGGGGCTGTGAGGGAGTGGGGCTGTGAGGGGGAGGGGCTGTGAGGGAGTTGGGACTGTGAGGGGGAGGGGCTGTGAGGAGGAGGGGCTATGAGGGGGAGGGGCTGTGAGGAGGAGGGGCTGTGAGGGAGTTGGGACTGTGAGGGGGAGGGGCTGTGAGGGAGTGGGGCTGTGAGGGGGAGGGGCTGTGAGGAGGAGGGGCTGTGAGGGAGTTGGGACTGTGAGGGGGAGGAGCTGTGAGGGAGTGGGGCTGTGAGGGAGTTGGGACTGTGAGGGGGAGGAGCTGTGAGGGAGTTGGGACTGTGAGGGGGAGGAGCTGTGAGGGAGTTGGGACTGTGAGGGGGAGGAGCTGTGAGGAGGAGGGGCTGTGAGGGGGAGGAGCTGTGAGGGAGTGGGGCTGTGAGGGGGAGGGGCTGTGAGGAGGAGGGGCTATGAGGGGGAGGAGCTGTGAGGGAGTTCAAGTTCAAGTTCATTTATTAGGTATAGCCCTGTGAGCCATTCAGCTCTTGAATCGGGTGCAACCGCAACAAACAAAAAACAAAAACATGAACAAAAAAACATCTTAAAGTGAATATGTGACTAAGTGCAAACAGAAAATCCAAGAAAAGACAGCAAAATATTGCAGAAAAAACACCGTACACCAACGCTGTGTGCAAAAATCCCAGTGGGATGCAAGTCAAACAACAACAACAACAACCACAAGACAGCTTAAATTAAGGCCATCAGTCTAACTCTGTACTACAACAAACAAACATGGCTAAACCAATACACTTTTCGAAATCACCAAAATAAAGCCAGTTGGGACTGTGAGGGGGAGGGGCTGTGAGGACGAGGGGCTGTGAGGGGGAGGGGCTGTGAGGGGGATGTAAAGACCACGCTAACGCGTACCTGTCAAGGGGCCGTCCATAAATGACGTCACGCGATTTGACGCTTTTTGACCGCCCCCCTTTCTCGTCACACGGCGTTACAAAGTCAGACCCCCCCCCTCAAATATGACGTCTCAAAGTTCTTCCCCCCCCCCCCAAAACCATGTTTCCATTTTGAAAATAAAGCATGCTTCAAATCGCTATAAACTATTGTCATTGTAGTGCGCATTTAATGTGGCGCTGCACTCTGATGTTGTAGGAGAAAACATTTATTAAAATCTGTGAAGGATGTCGTTCCTGACTTACAGTATCCTGGAGTCTACAAATTGAGTTGCATTTGTGGTGATTGCTACATTGGAGAAACGGAACGTCATGTTTCTGATCGTGTCCGCGAGCACAAGTCAGATCTGAAACACGGCAGAACTGATTCTTCTGCCGCCTTTGCCGATCATTGCTACAACTCGGTGGGCTCTCATGAAATTGTCTTTCCGAGACCAAGGTTCTCTGCAAACCTCCTGGCTACCATCAAAGGTTTGTACACGAAGTCATACAAATATACAAACACAGACATAATTTCAACCGTGATGATGGTTACAAACTGAGTAATCATTGGAAAGATGTGATTAACCATGCAAAAAAGAATTAACTACACTTATTTGGCCAATCTTATTTGACAGACAACTATTACAGGTTTACCATGTTCAGTTGTTTTCTCCTTTTCACAGGTTGAGTCACAAACCGTACCTCTCCATAACAAAGGCTCACCCTCTTAAGCCTCACCTTACCATATGAATAAAAAGTGTGCTGTACTTGGCCCTTCCCCTCTCTCCAACCATTATATAAACGGAGTGGTAGCTCTTGTAATCTCTCATTTACTTGATACAGCTGTCGTGGCTGTGACGGTTCCACCTGAAGACGGAAGCTTGTGTTGCCTCCGAAACGTCGTGATTTTTATTTTATTTTACTTTTATTAATTTTAATGTTTTACCTACGTGACTTTACCGAAAAAACCTAAGAATATTTATTAAAAAGTATATTCAATTAAGTAGAACGTGTTGCCTATATTTATTTAAAGTTGCGCATTTTGATGTGACGTCATATTTCTCAAACCCCCTCGTCACATCGTCACAAATATTTGACCTCCCCCCTAGGTACGTGACGTCATTTATGGACGGCCCCATAGCCGCGGCAGGGGGCAAGGAGCGGATTTCAGAAACATGCCGCGCCTGGAAATCGAACCGGCAAATCCAGACCGAGTTTGCGAGCCGGAGCCGAAGTTCTCCTCCGAGTTCGTGTTTCGCTCTGGGCCAGCCTCTCTCTCTCTCTCTCTAGCTCGCGTGCCCGCTGATGTAGCCAAAGCAAACACGCCGTGCTTGTTGACCCCTGGCGAGACTCACCTTTGTTGATGGTGGAGTTGTCATCTGCGGCAGCAGCAGCAGCATCATCTCGGGTTCAGGGACACGCACCGGCTCTGCCTGCCTCAGGACGGTGCTGTGGGTGGCTCATCATTTTTCTCCTGTCTGTCTGCTTGTATGTCTGTCTATAGTTTTCTAGTTCGATTTTTGTTGCTATTTCTTTTATGCCTGATGACGATTGCTTGTGTTGCAATCGAAACGTCGTAATATGCTATTATTTAATTTATTATTTTATCTTTAGACGTGACTTAACCGAAAGAACCAAAGAATAATTCCTGCAGTCACGAAAGCTCCAAAATTAAGATTGGCTCATCATTTGTATTGATGTTATTACGAGTGTTTACCCCAGGCAAGCCTCACTCGGTCTCGATTCTCTCTGTTTAGGAGGGTGCTGTCAATTGTTCACGGGGGTGGGGGGGGGGTCATATACTGTGGCGTGTAGTGGGCGATGTTGCTGCTGGCGTGTGTGGAATCCTAAGAGAACATTTCAGGGTTTTTTCAGTATTGGGAAGTTCGGACAATTTAAATCTTGACTTAAAGCTTTCGTGACTGCGGGAATTCATATTCTTTGGGTCTTTCGGTAAAGCCACGTAGATATAAAATTTATTTTAAAATATCACGACGTTTCGATCGCAACACAAGCAATCGTCATCAGGTGAAAAACATTTTTTTAAATCAAATTTTTTCACCTGATTACGATTGCTTGTGTTGCGATCGAAACGTCGTGATGTTTTATAATTTTTCTATCTACGTGGCTTTACCGAACGACTCAAAGAATACAACTTCAATCATTGTGTTTTTTTGCTATGGGATGACAACAGAAAACATCTTGGGAGAAACCCCATGCAGGATCCCTCTCCATACAGAGAGGTGTCCGAGTTGGGAGTCGAACCCAGGTTTTCTTGCTGGGGAAGTAGACCATGATCGGCCAATTGAGATATTCACCCCCACCATCGGCATGTAGAATAATCTCATGGCCCAGGGCTGTTCAAACTCAATTCGCTCGGCCTCCGTGCTCCACAAAATAGGTTAACAACTGAGAACAGGTTTTCCCCTTTATTCTGGCAACAAAACAGGTGTTAAGATGTTAAAACACCAAACTGAAACCTTGTACAAGGAATCATGAACGCCTTTTGGCGTCCTCTGGTCTAACACCTTTTGAGACCAGGCTCCAAAGAAAGCTGTCTCTGGTGTGGACCAATCAGTTTCAAAGACAATGCAAATATTATCAGTGTGTTTTTTATTGCATTCTGACCACAAGTATTGTGGTTAATGCAGACATGATTCCTTGTAAAAGGTTTCAGTTTGGTGTTTTAACATCTTAACACCTGTTTTGTTGCCAGAAAAAAAGGGGAAACCCTGTTCTCACATTTTGGTACTGGCAAAGGAGGTCCCATGATGATGTTACAACCAAGGGTGGCACAGTCGGGTTTTTTACAATCGGGTTTGTCTTTTTATATTAAACCCGATCCTCTGAGATTGGGAGAAATCCGGTTTAATTGGTTCTAATTGCAGAACCGCACTTCTCAACGATGGGCTTCATCCATTCCAAGCGAATGAACTCACTGGCGCCCACGATTGTGGAGAAGCTCGTGTTCATCAAGACCAACCTGCCCGCCGCATTCGACGACTACCCCGTGCCCGACGGCCCCGAGTACGATAGCAGCACCGACGAGGAAGCAGCCTAAGCCTTGGATCAGAGTTTCGTATTCATTAAACCAGGTTTTAATTCCCCGAAATCGGGCTTAATTGTATTAAAGAAAAAACCCGATGCCTGCCGCTGGAAAAATCGGGTTTTTTCCACCCATGGTTACAACTCCCCTTCGCCACCACCAGGCAGCCAGCCCACGTGGGGCTGCCCGACACGAGACGGAAACCTCCTCGCCTCCGTTGGCCGAGAACCCGTAGCGCCCCCTCCTGATATGTCCGAGGCGCGGCTGTCCACGTTACACAAGACCCATTCAAGTCCCGCGGTGTCTGGGAGCGGCACGGGTAAGGAGCTTGACCTCTATTTGTCTCTGCACAATTTCAGAGGGTGTGTTTTTAAGTCCATCAGCGATAAGCCATCCAATCCATGTACACGATACACTAACCGGCAAAGCTCTGCACATATTCCATAATTCAATTCCTGTACAACGTTTTAAGATTACGCTTGTTTACTTCTGAAAGCATCCTCATTTGGTCTGAACTTTTTTTTCAACAGGGTCCTGAGAAGTTTTGTCGGAGGGGGCAATGTTGCTGCTGTGTGTAATTCCGATCATCAGCTTAGCTTCTGATATCTGATGAGACTAGGTGGATTCAGGGTGGCTTGCTCATAGGCATTATAACTAATGCACACATCATCTGGGACAGAACATATAACAAAGTGGAGATGTGCTCCCACAAACCATGGGGAATATAAAATACTCTTTGGTTCTTTCGGTAAAGTCACGTAGGTAAAAATAAAATAAATATATATCACGACGTTTCGATCGCAACACAAGCGGTCGTCCTCGGGTGGAAAAAAAATAATCCAGCAGTGGAATTGCTGAACCAGCGAGAGAGCAGTTCCAACAAGAGGTTATTTATATAAATAAAATGTTTTTTTCGCGCAGAGGACGACCACTTGTGTTGCGATCGAAATGTCGTGACATTTTATTTGATTTTTCTACCTACGTGACTTTACCGAAAGAACCAAAGAGTATGGATTCCTGCAGTCACGAAAGCTTCAAATCAAGATTGAAGTTAAAATAGGTACCACTTTGTGGTGGAAAGTGAGAGGTTTTCCAGTGGTAAAATGGTGTGATGTTAGAGGAATGGGTAATTTCCACCACTGGCTCAGGGCCACCCAGGGAGAGATGTGCCAACTCTTGCTCTAATGACGAGCAGGGAGACCCAGGCAGCCGATTGACATCTCCAGTGGAGGTCACCATCCAGTGTTGTAATTTCCACATTACAATGGCAGGATCGGTTGTCTGGTAAGGGCAGCACTATCTGGCTCACCGCGTGACTTGCAGTAAAAACAATGGTACACGTGACGTGCTGAAATTACCTTTACTTGCGAAAACAAACATGACCTTTAAACGTACAACACAGCACTCAGACGGCAATGTGCAAATTACATTACTATTTACGTAGTATAAATTGAAACATCATGATTAAAAGCCAATTCGGTAAATGCTAGACAATTAAGGTTACTGCGTCCCTGTATGAAATACAAACACTTGTTTATAAACTGATCTTACAGTCAAATATAAATATAATTAAAGGGATACACATCGCACACATTACACAGGCAGCAGCTGATTGATAATATTAGTTTTAATTCATCGGCAGATTTGCGTTGTACCTCAGGTGTACCGTGTCTATAGTATCCATCAGGATTGTTAAACTAAAGTTGTGTCCATTAGCGGTAACCTAATGGCGAATGAACGATGGAAATAAACCGGTTGTCGATTTGCCGCAAACATCAGGGCAAGTTTCTTAAATGGCCCCTGCCGCCTCTGTCAACGCAGCAGTAGAATTGGGTTCGTCACAGCGAGTCGATCGGCAGGTTGTGTGTGGTCGGGTCACCTCGGCCCATGAGCCACCCGACCACCTATTTAAATAAGTGTGGTAGAGTATCAATGAAGTTGTTCATTAAACCATCCAAGGCTGCTGTGTACATGAGTTTGAATTATTATATAACTGGAGGGGGCTTTCCGATGAGAAGCATTCTGCGGTATTTCTGTGTGGGCTATGTTCTTACCCACGGAGTACACGACTTTAATTGTATTTATTGAAATATTTTATCTGAATGGAATATCTCACGTGCCCGAGTGCCCGGGGTAATATAAGCACACCGAGCACAAGTCTTATCGAAACTGATTAATAAACTCGGGCCGTGACGGTGTACAAAATTTGAAGAAAATAAAAAGGACGTATTATTTGATCGGAGAGGGGGCATAAAATGTGATCGGAGTGTGACGAGTTTTTGCCAAGTGACGGGAGCTGTCGAGAGCTCTCAGTGGGGAATTTGATCCACAGAATCAACACGAGATGGGGCCATCGCAAACCAGAGGGGGGTAAGGCTGCCCAGGGTGCGTTTTCCCCAAATATACGAGTTTTCTTTCATCAGTGCATCACATTGGCGATGAAGATGCTGTTGGCAGGGATTGTTACGCTATTAATATTTACCACAATCACGTGAACTCCACCAGCACTGACAAACGTGAAGCCTAGGTGTGTGTGTGGTGGTCAACTGCGTTCTCTGAAAATGCTCTTGAAGCAGTGGATGTTGCCGAACCAACCATCAGTGCTTGGTTCTTTCGGTAAAGTCACGTAGAAGGGAAATAATAAAAAATAAAATTTTCACGACGTTTCGATTGCAAAACAAGCAATCATCATCAGGTGTGAAAACCACAGCAATAATTTTTTTGAAAAAACAGTCACATTAAAAAAAATAAAATTCCTGTGGTTTTCACACCTGATGATGATTGCTTGTGTTGCAATCGAAACGTCGTGAGAATTGTATCGTTTTATTTTTATTATTTCCCTTCTATGTGACTTTACCGAAAGCACCAAGAATATAAATCCCTGCAGTCACGAAAGCTTTAAATCGAAATCCAACCATCAGTTCCCATTAGTCGACTCTGGGCATCATCTTTCCGCATTGTATAGAAATCATGCGGTCGTCGTATGGATAAACTGTTGCCATCATGAAGAGTGGAATTTCCGGCTAAGTCACCAATGGGCTTGACGGAGGGCCACATTGCTCACTCATGCAAGGGGACTCTTTTAGATCGACTTATTTTGTCAAAAAATGCATTTGAAAATAACACGTTTACCTTCAACGTTTTCAATGGAATTTTAGCCTGTGATATTTAATTAATAGATCACGACGTTTCGATCGCAACACAAGCGACGGTTGCTTGTGTTGCGATCGAAACGTCGTGATCTATTAATTTTCTATCTACGTGACTTTACCGAAAGCTTCAAAAGAAGATTGTGATATTTAACGTAAAAAAATATTTTATAGATTAAAGAAAAAGTTATTTTCTAATGCTCAAAAGGTCTTCTTATTCATGAGCACGAGCCAGCACCAACAAAATCCACATTTCCCCTGGCAGCAGAGAGGCTCTCCACAAGATGAGCAATGCCAACCAAAGTAGCACACATCTTTTCTCTCCTGAAGGATGGTGAATTTTGACGACCCGTGACTGAGATTAGAACTCAAAGTTCCAATTGTGGTGTTAGGCGATTCAACCAGTGTCACCCGAGCGTGTAGTGTATTGTTTTAATATTCTAACTCAAAATATTGTACATAAATTCACACACTTAACTATGTGCAGCACTGTGCAGGGAAAGTGGGATGAATGAAGTTAAAAACAAAGCACTATTTACAATGCGTCTACCTGCCGTCAGCCCAAGGCTCGCGCGCGTTTAAGCAGCATCCTCGCTGTGCACTTCGAGACTTCCACGACAGGCAACCTTTACAAAATGAACTAATTTACCTTCATCAGCGTCAGCATATTGCACTTTTTTAGTACACTTAATTCGTAACTTCCGTGATTTGACCTTTCGTACTTTTAAAGATGCTACCCAAAATAAGCGTGCGTCAAAAGAATATCGATACATGGCGATGCTGGAGTTGGAAATCCGCTTCTGTAAATACAAGCTATTGAATCACCTCTCACCCTGGGTTTG
The DNA here is from genome assembly GCF_964198595.1 of Lampetra fluviatilis. Lineage (NCBI taxonomy): Eukaryota > Metazoa > Chordata > Hyperoartia > Petromyzontiformes > Petromyzontidae > Lampetra > Lampetra fluviatilis. The sequence goes on along the minus strand of NC_136312.1, from coordinate 2,950,678 downwards.
CAGCTACAGGGAGAGGAGTGTTGTACCGACTGAACTGGAGCGGATCCCTGCAACGCGCACTGGATGTCGTGACGACGCCAGGGTCACGGCGGGAGGTCACGGCGGGAACTTACGGGGCAACCACCTAGCGGTGAAAAGTCACATGGCTAGGAAGTAAAATAATTTTGCTCCACTCGGCTTCATCCCATGGTACCACAGCCAAGGAGAGCAACTAAAACAATGCTTGTTTGCGTGTTCAGCTGCATCTATGCACCTATTCCTATACCGACGTGTTTAGTAAAAGGCACAATTTCACACGGGGCCTTACCCTCACCAACTGTCTCGGGGCAGCTGCCCACATCCCTTTGGGCAAGGAACTATGGGGGTTGACCTTTGGGTTGAGTTTGTACCGAAAGTGCGTTCTTGCACACCACTGAAGGCTGCGATGAGGGCAGTGTGCGTGGCCCTTCCGACCATTTCTACATTTCCAACCAAAGTGCTTTGGAAGGAGACGGACAACACAAATGATGCTACATACTTTGCTGCCTTGGCACAGCTACACAGAGGCCTACCCACGTGGGCACGACCATGTGCTGCTGCTGCTGCTCATGGAGCGGAAATACAAAAAAATGTTTCAGAGTTTTGTTTCATCTTTCTTCTCAGCTATATTTCAAGTGCCATCAGTCTCATGCCACGAGATGAAATCACTTTTCCGGCGCACCCAAGAGAACGGTGCAACACTTCTGGAGTCAAACCAATATCCCTCGCTCAACGCGAGGGCACTCTTATGCGGTTTATAAATATTGCTCATTCCGTGACAACCAAACCGAAACGTGTATTTCCCCGCGTGGGATTGCGAGACACGCATTGTTTAACAACGCGAAGGGCTTCTCGGTTGTCTGCGGTGAATGGGACCGAGACCATCGACACGCGACACTCGAGAGCCCAGCACCATCACCGGCCGTCGAACGTCGTGTTCGTACCGAGAACGCCATGTTCGTACCGAGAACGTCCAAGGTGTCGGCTCTGCGCTGCAGACATGGCCATTGCGGTCCCACCGAGCCAATCGGGCCACCTTACGGCAATTGAGACGCCGGTTCCCTTTGTGCGGTCGTGCGGTGGGTGGCGGGCCTCTGTGTCGAAGCCGATGCCGAGGCAGCGAGAAATCCTTTGCAATAAATAATCGCCACAGAAAGCAAAATAACACTGCGCGGCACGGCTCACACAACCATTAAGCCAACAGGAGACAAACGAAACATCCAGGAGCAGCGTGGGCGTGCGCGCCATCGCTACACAACGTCCACACGAGGAGCGGCCAGGGCGGAGAGTAGAGCGGCTGGCCCTTCGCATGGGAACCGATCCCGTCAGCGGCCGCCAATGGCTTTAAACCAAGTGGACAAAGGGAGAGAGAAGTGCGATACCTCTAGAGGTAGGTTCATTCGGCATTCCGAGGAAGGTGTTTAGCAGAGCTTTGCGGTATACAATTTATATGCAAGTACGATTGACAAAGTGTGGGGCAGGGTGGCAACGCAGTGGCAATACTCGTGCCTCACGGCAACTCGGACCTATGTTCAACTACCGACTTGGATGCCTTTGTGCGACGTTTGTATGCTCTTCTCCTGCTCTGCAAGGGTTTCCTTCTGGTTCTCATGGCTGAAAGGCCAGACAACGCAACTGGTATTGGCCAAACATCCCAATGCTGAAAAATAACTTGATTGAATTTGGTTTGCACATACAACAAGCATGGCCCCTGAAAACATTATTGATTAGTGAGACTGTCCTGAGTGAAAGAGCATCGTAATTATAATAACAATAAGATTGGGTTGTATCAATCCGACGTTCACTCTCAGGCAGACAGCAATGAAATTCGGGGAATATCGCAAGGATCTTTGGATTTTTGTTGTTGTAGATTTTAAGCAAGCATGGATCCGATGGTAGATCGAGAATGAAGGATATGGATGTTAAGGCATGTAAGATAAGTTGAGCAGAGCGGCTTAAGAACTCGTGTGTGCCTCGAGGATGCAAATTTAAGAGGTTTGGTCGAGTTTGGAGCTGCGTAGGGGCTCTAGAGACGGGGGGGGGGGGGGTCTCGGAGTGAGCTTCCCGCAACAGCGTTGTTGGCAGTGATGCTGCTGAGAAAGGGGGCCCTTGCACCTTCATCTCAGGAGTGAGAGCGTGGAGGTAGTAGAGGACTTCGTGGATTTGAGTTGGTTGCATAAATAAGAGGTGTGAGAAGCTCAAGCAAAGTATTGCACTGGACGAGTTGGGTCTTTATGGAATACGTAAACTGCTTTGACCAACGATATAAACTCCTACTTAAAAAAACACAGAGAAGATGCCCTATCAGAGATGGACCGGAATAACGTGGATCTCGCTATAAAAATATAGAAAACTGGGCTTAAAGATTATCACCAGAAAAAAAACGATTCTGGCGTACGAGTAGAATTGCACGTGGAGAATTCTAGGAAAACTTCCTGGCAGGACGACGTTAGCAACGTGGAAGTTTAGCTTAGAGCATGGCAAGAACGTGGCAGGAAAGAAACGAGTTGTATTCAGCAACAGGAGGTTACGGTGGAGGGGACGCGTGGTGCAGGGTGGGGGACGAGGGAAGAGTCGCCGAGACCGGCATTGGAGTAGCGTCCACAACACGGTGGTCAAGAGGAAGCCCTGAAGCCCCCCCCCCACACCCATCTCCCTACAGCCCTGGAGGTGGTGGGGGGGGTGTTGGTTTCAGCAGCTGTGGGATGTGGCAGAAGTGACCGGCGGAGAGGTGCGGTGACATCAGCTGGACTGGGCGTGACGATCTCCCCCTCTGTGGCTTGAGCAATTCCCATTTCCTTCACAGTGGGCTCAACCATCAGGTGACCTTCACAGCAGCAGGCCTCCTCCTTTCAGTTCTCCTTCACGGGAACACAGCCCTCAAGCTCCAGGGCTTCGGGCCAGCCTTCGTACTTGTTTGTGTCCTGGTTGTTCCTCACATGCTAGCGGTGTCACGCACAGACGGAGAGAGGAGGCACACACGAGACGGTGAATGTCTACACTGAGCATGGATGACTTGGGCAGCAGGCTGGCATAGTGATGACACTCATGCCTCACAGCAAGAAGGGACTGGGTTCGATAACCTGACTTGAGAACCTATGAATGTGGCGTTTGTATATTTCTCCCCCTGTTCTTCATGGGTTTGAAACGATGCAACTGCTATTGGGCAAACACCCCAAAGCTGAAAAATAACCTGCAAAAAAATAACCTGCAAGTGGGATTACACGCAGCAACAACACCGCAACCTCCACACTCACCAGCTCAACCCCCACACTCACCAGCTCTACCCCCACGCTCACCAGCTCTACCCCCACACTCCCCAGCTCAACCCCCACACTCCCCAGCTCAACCCCCACCCTCCCCAGCTCAACCCCCACACTCCCCAGCTCAACCCCCACACTCCCCAGCTCAACCCCCACACTCCCCAGCTCAACCCCCACACTCCCCAGCTCAACCCCCACACTCCCCAGCTCAACCCCCACACTCCCCAGCTCAACCCCCACACTCACCAGCTCTACCCTCACGCTCACCAGCTCTACCCTCACGCTCACCAGCTCTACCCCCACGCTCACCAGCTCTACCCCCACGCTCACCAGCTCTACCCCCACGCTCACCAGCTCTACCCCCACGCTCACCAGCTCTACCCCCACGCTCACCAGCTCTACCCCCACACTCCCCAGCACAACCCCGACACTCCCCAGCTCAACCCCCACACTCCCCAGCTCTACCCCCACACTCACCAGCTCTACCCAGACACTCACCAGCTCTACCCCCACTCACCAGCTCTACCCCCACACTCACCAGCTCTACCCCCACGCTCACCAGCTCTACCCCCACGCTCACCAGCTCTACCCCCACGCTCACCAGCTCTACCCCCACGCTCACCAGCTCTACCCCCACGCTCACCAGCTCTACCCCCACGCTCACCAGCTCTACCCCCACGCTCACCAGCTCTACCCCCACACTCCCCAGCTCAACCCCCACACTCCCCAGCTCAACCCCCACACTCCCCAGCTCTACCCCCACACTCACCAGCTCTACCCAGACACTCACCAGCTCTACCCCCACTCACCAGCTCTACCCCCACACTCACCAGCTCTACCCCCACACTCACCAGCTCTACCCCCACACTCACCAGCTCTACCCCCACACTCACCAGCTCTACCCCCAAGCTCACCAGCTCTACCCCCACGCTCACCAGCTCTACCCCCACGCTCATCAGCTCTACCCCCACGCTCCCCAGCTCTACCCCCACGCTCACCAGCTCTACCCCCACACTCCCCAGCTCAACCCCCACACTCCCCAGCTCAACCCCCACACTCACCAGCTCTACCCCCACGCTCACCAGCTCTACCCCCACGCTCACCAGCTCTACCCCCACAATCACCAGCTCGACCTCCACGCTCACCAGCTCTACCCCCCCCACTCACCAGCTCTACCCCCACACTCACCAGCTCTACCCCCACTCACCAGCTCTACCCCCCCCCACTCACCAGCTCGACCCAGACACTCACCAGCTCCACCCCCACACTCACCAGCTCTACCCCCACACTCACCAGCTCTACCGCCACACTCACCAGCTCTGCCCCCACGCTCACCAGCTCTACCCCCACGCTCACCAGCTCTACCCCCACACTCACCAGCTCTACCCCCACGCTCACCAGCTCTACCCCCACGCTCACCAGCTCTACCCCCACACTCACCAGCTCTACCCCCACACTCACCAGCTCTACCCCCCACTCACCAGCTCTACCCCCCACTCACCAGCTCTACCCCCCACTCACCAGCTCTACCCAGACACTCACCAGCTCTACCCCCACACTCACCAGCTCTACCCCCACACTCACCAGCTCTACCCCCACGCTCACCAGCTCTACCCCCATGCTCACCAGCTCTACCCCCACGCTCACCAGCTCTACCCCCACACTCACCAGCTCTACCCCCCACACTCACCAGCTCTACCCCCACGCTCACCAGCTCTACCCCCACGCTCACCAGCTCTACCCCCACGCTCACCAGCTCTAGCCCCACACTCACCAGCTCTACCCCCACACTCACCAGCTCTACCCCCACGCTCACCAGCTCCACCCCAATGCTCACCAGCTCTACCACCCCCCCCACACTCACCAGCTCTACCCCCACGCTCACCAGCTCTACCCCCACACTCACCAGCTCTACCCCCACACTCACCAGCTCTACCCCCACACTCACCAGCTCTACCCCCACGCTCACCATCTCTACCCCCACACTCACCAGCTCTACCCCCACGCTCACCAGCTCTACCCCCACGCTCACCAGCTCTACCCCCACGCTCACCAGCTCTACCCCCACACTCACCAGCTCTACCCCCCACTCACCAGCTCTACCCCCCACTCACCAGCTCTACCCAGACACTCACCAGCTCTACCCCCACGCTCACCAGCTCTACCCCCACGCTCACCAGCTCTACCCCCACGCTCACCAGCTCTACCCCCACGCTCACCAGCTCTACCCCCACGCTCACCAGCTCTACCCCCACGCTCACCAGCTCTACCCCCACGCTCACCAGCTCTACCCCCACGCTCACCAGCTCTACCCCCACGCTCACCAGCTCTACCCCCACGCTCACCAGCTCTACCCCCACGCTCACCAGCTCTACCCCCACGCTCACCAGCTCTACCCCCACGCTCACCAGCTCTACCCCCACGCTCACCAGCTCTACCCCCACGCTCACCAGCTCTACCCCCACGCTCACCAGCTCTACCCCCACGCTCACCAGCTCTACCCCCACGCTCACCAGCTCTACCCCCACGCTCACCAGCTCTACCCCCACGCTCACCAGCTCTACCCCCACGCTCACCAGCTCTACCCCCACACTCCCCAGCTCAACCCCCACACTCCCCAGCTCAACCCCCACACTCCCCAGCTCTACCCCCACACTCACCAGCTCTACCCAGACACTCACCAGCTCTACCCCCACTCACCAGCTCTACCCCCACGCTCACCAGCTCTACCCCCACGCTCACCAGCTCTACCCCCACGCTCACCAGCTCTACCCCCACGCTCACCAGCTCTACCCCCACGCTCACCAGCTCTACCCCCACGCTCACCAGCTCTACCCCCACGCTCACCAGCTCTACCCCCACGCTCACCAGCTCTACCCCCACGCTCACCAGCTCTACCCCCACGCTCACCAGCTCTACCCCCACGCTCACCAGCTCTACCCCCACGCTCACCAGCTCTACCCCCACGCTCACCAGCTCTACCCCCACGCTCACCAGCTCTACCCCCACGCTCACCAGCTCTACCCCCACACTCCCCAGCTCAACCCCCACACTCCCCAGCTCAACCCCCACACTCCCCAGCTCTACCCCCACACTCACCAGCTCTACCCAGACACTCACCAGCTCTACCCCCACTCACCAGCTCTACCCCCACACTCACCAGCTCTACCCCCACACTCACCAGCTCTACCCCCACACTCACCAGCTCTACCCCCACACTCACCAGCTCTACCCCCAAGCTCACCAGCTCTACCCCCACGCTCACCAGCTCTACCCCCACGCTCATCAGCTCTACCCCCACGCTCCCCAGCTCTACCCCCACGCTCACCAGCTCTACCCCCACACTCCCCAGCTCAACCCCCACACTCACCAGCTCTACCCCCACGCTCACCAGCTCTACCCCCACGCTCACCAGCTCTACCCCCACATTCACCAGCTCGACCTCCACGCTCACCAGCTCTACCCCCCCCACTCACCAGCTCTACCCCCACACTCACCAGCTCTACCCCCACTCACCAGCTCTACCCCCCCCCACTCACCAGCTCGACCCAGACACTCACCAGCTCCACCCCCACACTCACCAGCTCTACCCCCACACTCACCAGCTCTACCGCCACACTCACCAGCTCTACCCCCACGCTCACCAGCTCTACCCCCACGCTCACCAGCTCTACCCCCACGCTCACCAGCTCTACCCCCACACTCACCAGCTCTACCCCCACGCTCACCAGCTCTACCCCCACGCTCACCAGCTCTACCCCCACACTCACCAGCTCTACCCCCACACTCACCAGCTCTACCCCCCACTCACCAGCTCTACCCCCCACTCACCAGCTCTACCCCCCACTCACCAGCTCTACCCAGACACTCACCAGCTCTACCCCCACACTCACCAGCTCTACCCCCACACTCACCAGCTCTACCCCCACGCTCACCAGCTCTACCCCCATGCTCACCAGCTCTACCCCCACGCTCACCAGCTCTACCCCCACACTCACCAGCTCTACCCCCCACACTCACCAGCTCTACCCCCACGCTCACCAGCTCTACCCCCACGCTCACCAGCTCTACCCCCACGCTCACCAGCTCTAGCCCCACACTCACCAGCTCTACCCCCACACTCACCAGCTCTACCCCCACGCTCACCAGCTCCACCCCAATGCTCACCAGCTCTACCACCCCCCCCACACTCACCAGCTCTACCCCCACGCTCACCAGCTCTACCCCCACACTCACCAGCTCTACCCCCACGCTCCCCAGCTCTACCCCCACGCTCACCAGCTCTACCCCCACACTCCCCAGCTCAACCCCCACACTCCCCAGCTCAACCCCCACACTCACCAGCTCTACCCCCACGCTCACCAGCTCTACCCCCACGCTCACCAGCTCTACCCCCACATTCACCAGCTCGACCTCCACGCTCACCAGCTCTACCCCCCCCACTCACCAGCTCTACCCCCACACTCACCAGCTCTACCCCCACTCACCAGCTCTACCCCCCCCCACTCACCAGCTCGACCCAGACACTCACCAGCTCCACCCCCACACTCACCAGCTCTACCCCCACACTCACCAGCTCTACCGCCACACTCACCAGCTCTACCCCCACGCTCACCAGCTCTAGCCCCACACTCACCAGCTCTACCCCCACACTCACCAGCTCTACCCCCACGCTCACCAGCTCCACCCCAATGCTCACCAGCTCTACCACCCCCCCCACACTCACCAGCTCTACCCCCACGCTCACCAGCTCTACCCCCACACTCACCAGCTCTACCCCCACGCTCCCCAGCTCTACCCCCACGCTCACCAGCTCTACCCCCACACTCCCCAGCTCAACCCCCACACTCCCCAGCTCAACCCCCACACTCACCAGCTCTACCCCCACGCTCACCAGCTCTACCCCCACGCTCACCAGCTCTACCCCCACATTCACCAGCTCGACCTCCACGCTCACCAGCTCTACCCCCCCCACTCACCAGCTCTACCCCCACACTCACCAGCTCTACCCCCACTCACCAGCTCTACCCCCCCCCACTCACCAGCTCGACCCAGACACTCACCAGCTCCACCCCCACACTCACCAGCTCTACCCCCACACTCACCAGCTCTACCGCCACACTCACCAGCTCTACCCCCACGCTCACCAGCTCTACCCCCACGCTCACCAGCTCTACCCCCACGCTCACCAGCTCTACCCCCACGCTCACCAGCTCTACCCCCACACTCACCAGCTCTACCCCCACGCTCACCAGCTCTACCCCCACGCTCACCAGCTCTACCCCCACACTCACCAGCTCTACCCCCACACTCACCAGCTCTACCCCCCACTCACCAGCTCTACCCCCCACTCCCCAGCTCAACCCCCACACTCCCCAGCTCTACCCCCACACTCACCAGCTCTACCCAGACACTCACCAGCTCTACCCCCACTCACCAGCTCTACCCCCACACTCACCAGCTCTACCCCCACACTCACCAGCTCTACCCCCACACTCACCAGCTCTACCCCCACACTCACCAGCTCTACCCCCAAGCTCACCAGCTCTACCCCCACGCTCACCAGCTCTACCCCCACGCTCATCAGCTCTACCCCCACGCTCCCCAGCTCTACCCCCACGCTCACCAGCTCTACCCCCACACTCCCCAGCTCAACCCCCACACTCCCCAGCTCAACCCCCACACTCACCAGCTCTACCCCCACGCTCACCAGCTCTACCCCCACGCTCACCAGCTCTACCCCCACATTCACCAGCTCGACCTCCACGCTCACCAGCTCTACCCCCCCCACTCACCAGCTCTACCCCCACACTCACCAGCTCTACCCCCACTCACCAGCTCTACCCCCCCCCCACTCACCAGCTCGACCCAGACACTCACCAGCTCCACCCCCACACTCACCAGCTCTACCCCCACACTCACCAGCTCTACCGCCACACTCACCAGCTCTACCCCCACGCTCACCAGCTCTACCCCCACGCTCACCAGCTCTACCCCCACACTCACCAGCTCTACCCCCACGCTCACCAGCTCTACCCCCACGCTCACCAGCTCTACCCCCACACTCACCAGCTCTACCCCCACACTCACCAGCTCTACCCCCCACTCACCAGCTCTACCCCCCACTCACCAGCTCTACCCCCCACTCACCAGCTCTACCCAGACACTCACCAGCTCTACCCCCACACTCACCAGCTCTACCCCCACACTCACCAGCTCTACCCCCACGCTCACCAGCTCTACCCCCATGCTCACCAGCTCTACCCCCACCCTCACCAGCTCTACCCCCACACTCACCAGCTCTACCCCCACGCTCACCAGCTCTACCCCCACGCTCACCAGCTCTACCCCCACGCTCACCAGCTCTACCCCCACGCTCACCAGCTCTACCCCCGCGCTCACCAGCTCTACCCCCGCGCTCACCAGCTCTACCCCCACGCTCACCAGCTCTACCCCCACACTCACCAGCTCTACTCCCACGCTCACCAGCTCTACCCCCGCGCTCACCAGCTCTACCCCCACGCTCACCAGCTCTACCCCCGCGCTCACCAGCTCTACCCCCACGCTCACCAGCTCTACCCCGCACTCACCAGCTCTACCCCCGCGCTCACCAGCTCTACCCCCACGCTCACCAGCTCTACCCCCACACTCACCAGCTCTACCCCCACTCTCACCAGCTCTACCCCCACACTCACCAGCTCTACCCCCACGCTCACCAGCTCTACCCCCGCACTCACCAGCTCTACCCCCACGCTCACCAGCTCTACCCCACACTCACCAGCTCTACCCCACACTCACCAGCTCTACCCCCACACTCACCAGCTCTATCCCCACCCACGCTCACCAGCTCTACCCCCACGCTCACCAGCTCTACCCCCACGCTCACCAGCTCTACCCCCACGCTCACCAGCTCTCCCCCCACGCTCACCAGCTCTCCCCCCACGCTCACCAGCTCTCCCCCCACGCTCACCAGCTCTACCCCCACTCTCACCAGCTCTCCCCCCACGCTCACCAGCTCTACCCCCACCCTCACCAGCTCTCCCCCCACGCTCACCAGCTCTACCCCCACGCTCACCAGCTCTCCCCCCACGCTCACCAGCTCTACCCCCACCCTCACCAGCTCTCCCCCCACGCTCACCAGCTCTCCCCCCACGCTCACCAGCTCTCCCCCCACGCTCACCAGCTCTACCCCCACGCTCACCAGCTCTCCCCCCACGCTCACCAGCTCTACCCCCACTCTCACCAGCTCTCCCCCCACGCTCACCAGCTCTACCCCCACCCTCACCAGCTCTCCCCCCACGCTCACCAGCTCTACCCCCACGCTCACCAGCTCTACCCCCACGCTCACCAGCTCTACCCCCACGCTCACCAGCTCTCCCCCCACGCTCACCAGCTCTACCCCCACCCTCACCAGCTCTCCCCCCACGCTCACCAGCTCTACCCCCACACTCACCAGCTCTACCCCCACGCTCACCAGCTCTACCCCCACGCTCACCAGCTCTACCCCCACGCTCACCAGCTCTACCCCCACGCTCACCAGCTCTACCCCCACGCTCACCAGCTCTACCCCCACGCTCACCAGCTCTACCCCCACCCTCACCAGCTCTCCCCCCACGCTCACCAGCTCTACCCCCACGCTCACCAGCTCTACCCCCACGCTCACCAGCTCTACCCCCACGCTCACCAGCTCTACCCCCACGCTCACCAGCTCTACCCCCACGCTCACCAGCTCTACCCCCACGCTCACCAGCTCTCCCCCCACGCTCACCAGCTCTACCCCCACGCTCACCAGCTCTACCCCCACGCTCACCAGCTCTACCCCCACGCTCACCAGCTCTACCCCCACGCTCACCAGCTCTACCCCCACGCTCACCAGCTCTACCCCCACGCTCACCAGCTCTACCCCCACACTCACCAGCTCCACCCCCCACGCTCACCAGCTCAACCCCCACACTCACCAGCTCAAATGGGCTCTTGGCGTAGATTCCCTGAGCCCCGACAAACACCCAGCTGTCCCGGAACGCGAGGCTGTTCACTGCCGTGCTGCCCAGATGGGACAGCAGCTGACGGGCCTCCACGCTGAGCCTGCACAGAAACAATTCAAGCGCCACCTCACTTTGCTTTAGGAAGAGGATGTGTTGGCATGGATTATACAATGTGACTGGTATTGGCCAAACATCGCAATGCTGAAACATTACCTACAGATAACTCAATTGGGATTACACACAGCAGCAACATCAACCCCAACTGGGAAAGCTTGGAAGGACCCTCCTGAAAAAGTCTTGAGACTCAGTAAGCCTTTCCTTTGTAACAAGCATAACAATAAATGTATTATCAACTTGCTTTACTACCCGGCTTCTTGTCTTGGATTAATACACGGCCTACGCGGAGGGTGGGGGGGGATGCGTGACGCTGCCGCATGCGGGTGACACAGATGTGACGTCACCGCTCACTTTCCGTGCAAAATATATCCATTAAAGCGCCCCCCCCCCCCAAAATACAAAAGTCTATTTTTAAAATTTTTGCATTGTGTACAGTCTGGAAACTACCCACATGCCAAATTTCAAGTTTGTTGCATGTCGGGAAGTATGCTAAACATTTCGAACAGACACACATATTCACAAATTTCCCTTTTATAAATATAGATTTGTCATGTCATGTATGGCTGTAAAATGTGGACTGACAGCCGAGACAGAAAAGCATCTGCAAGCATTTTAAATGAAATGTTACCATATTCTTTGCTTATTTCGGTAAAGTCACGTAGTTCGAAATCAACTCAAATAAAACCAATCACGACGTTTCAATTGCAACACAAGCGGTCGTCATCAGGCAAAAAGATGATGACGACCGCTTGTGTTGCGATCGAAACGTCGTGATTTGTTTTATTTTATTTCTAACTACGTGACTTTACCGAAAGAACGAAAGAGTATGGATTCCTGCAGTCACAAAAGCTTCAAATCAAGATTGAAATGTTACCCTAGGATCCTGAGGATTCATCTAAATAAATGAACAGAACATGCAATGGCAGATGATCCTTAACTTCATAGCTGGACAAACAAGTGTCTCTCTTTAACACCATCATGAAGATGAACCTGCAATGGTTTGTCCGTGTCATGAGAAGGAAGACCAACTTCTTGAAAACGGTGCTTCACGAGGGAGCGGTAGAACGAGAAAAACAAAAGACCTGGTTCGGATGACGTCATGCAGTGGAGCAGAGCAACGCTACCAGAGCTGCAACTTAACAAGTCCCAAGACCACATGTCAGAGGATACCGACGGGGGAAGCATCCCGCAGGGCGCCCCAATGATCGAATTGTGCACGGGAATCGTAGGAGTCATCATAAAATATCAAGCGTGCATGCAATGTTCGTTGCAATGTTCGTTTAAAACACGAGAGTCGGTATTACAGCTTCTACAGACAGTGGACCGTTTCCGCGGGACGCCCCTCCCTCGCCGAAAGAGACCACGACGGTTGGGAAACCGAGAGTTGTGAAATCTGAACAGCATTGGGGGACGTTGTCAACTTCCTTTTCAATTAAATGTTAGTTTCGTGCTATTATTTTTATGCTTGTTACCAAGGGAAGGCTCACTGACTCTTGTTTCAGGAGGGTCCTGCCATGTTTTCGCACAAGGGGGAGATGTTGCTACCGTGTGTAATCCCAACAGAGTAATTTGAAGATGTATTTTTTTACATTTGGATGTTTGGCCAATATTGGTTCTTAGCTATGGGAGGAAACGGGAGAGCCCAGAGCAACTCTATGCAGAACAAGGGGAGAACACGCAAACTCCACACAAACAGCTCCCCGAGTCGAGAATCAAACAAATACCCTTCTTGCAGTGCGGCACGAGCGTGACCACGGCACACAAGCGATGTTTGTCACGGCGGTGTGGCGAAGATGATCTTACTTTGTGGCCCCATCATCGAAGGTGGCCACCAGCACAATAGAGCCACGCTGGATGGTCCTCAGAAACTTGAGGAGCTCCTCCACGTCTGACGCGTGAAAGCACACAGACACAGCGAGCATGCGTCATCACTCACGACGCCTCTCCCTGTGCTCAATCACGCCAGTGGGAAGGGCTTGATGAAGCAGTGGTTTGATAAAGGCCTGTATATTCACGAATTTTCCAAGTCCGAAAAATTCCTTTTACAATTAATGATCCGTGGGAGTAAACTACCTGGGCAGCAGTAAGCGTACAACTGGACAGCATTCACGTGTTAGCGATTTGTCCAAATCAGCGTTCCTGCAAAATCATTTCTCACGGCGTCACAATTATCTCAATATCAGTTCCCCATGCATATTATAACGAGGCTTGTTTACCCAGCGAGGCCTCAGCGAGTCTCAAGCTTATATTCAGGAGGGTCCTGCCAAGTTTTCGCAGAGGGGGCGATGTTGCCACGTGTAATCCCAATTGAGTAATTCGCAGGTAATCTTTAGGCAATGGGGTGTTTGGCCAATGCCAGTTAAAATGCATGTCTCTTTTTTAGCTAAAGAAGAAAAACTGGAGGACCCAGAGGAAACCAATGCGGAACAGAGGGCCAACATACAGACTCCACACAGAAAGTTGCCGAGTCAGGAATCGAACCCTCGCCGCGAGTGTTACCACTGCACCGCCACCCTGTAACGGCGTCGCCGCAACACGCGACTCTCGTCTACGCGCAGACTTGTGCCTCCTGCGCACTCACCGCCCGCCCACATGTCAAACGTCCGCACGTCGAGGAGGGCTCCTGTCACACCTGCGGGAGGAGGACACAAGCATCGCACTCGCTTACGGAAAGAAAAAACAAAACAACAATAAGCAAAACCATATATATTCATCGACTGTCTAACCATGTAAAAATATCATTTGTTATGGGAAGTGTCTAGCGATTGACAATTACGATACCTTCCAAGCCACGCGATGAGGTGGTGTGTGACATCACGCGTGATGGCGACGCATGGAAGCGTGGCACGCACATGGCATGATCTAGTTGATTTACACTGGTTTACTACCATCAAGTTGTAGTGTGTCCTCCCAATTCAGTAATTTACGGGTAATTTGGTGACATTGGGATGTCTGGCCAATACCCGTTACATTGAGTGCTTTTCGAGAGGAAACCAGAAAACCCGGAAAACACGCAGAGCAGGGCAAGAGAACACGCGAGCTCCACACAGAGGCACCCGAGTTGTGAATCTAAATCAGCCCCTTCTTGCTGCGCGGCACAAACGTTGCCACTGGGCCACCCTGCCACCAAAAGCTAATGCATCAACGCTTTCACCCCGAGTTGGAAAACATAACAAAACTAATTGGTGGTGCTTCATTATTAAAGTGACGTCAATGCACGGCAGTGCGCGAGCAGTGCGAAACTGCTGGCGTAAACAGCAACTTGTAAATTTGTCTCTGTAGTCCCATCTCACAGCCCCCCGGGGCTGCGACCACCTTGCGGCTGTAGATCCCCAGAGTGCGTCAAATCCTCACTGGGTTAGCGTAGACAACTCCCAGCATGCACTGCGTATCACAACGCGATAGTCGTGCCAGCTCCCACAATGCACGACACATAGCGAATTAAATACACGTATGTTGAACTTCTTTCGCACCGTACATAGGCAACCGTACAATGGATGTCACTGTATGGTGCCGGCCCGGAAGGGGCATGGGCGTGCGATGTTCCTACGTGGCGGACAGCACTGGGTGGGTTGCCGAGTGATGATGGCTTTACTATAGCACGGCGTGCGATGCACCATCATCGCGTACTACACCCGTGGACGGGTGTAGTACCAGCCCTAGCGGGGCTTGGTGAGCGCTGGGTTAGCGCGGGCACCGAGCATAGCGTGTAGTGCGGGCTCCCACAACGGGGAGTGGGAGAGTGTCAGCCCAGGGACAGGATTGCCCCGGGCCATGGCACTCTGGTTGACCCCGTAGACACGTGATCCGGAGTGTCCACAGAGAGGGCCCCAGGTGGGGGGGGGGGGGGCTAGGGGGTGATCACGTGTCCGGGGAGAGCTCTCGAGAGGGATCGGGAGAGGGAGCTAGAAGGCTCGAGAAGGTGGGCGGGGTCTGGGCAGATCCAGCCCTGACCCGGGAGGATATAAGGTGGGTCTCTGAGAGGGACCGGGGTCGCTTCGTCCTACAAGCTGGAAGCTCCACGTCTACAAGCTGGAAGCTCTACGTCCTACGAAGCATCAACACGTGGCTGGGACCCGAGTGAGGGTCCAACCCTTCTTAGCTGTAACTCCTCCGTATAGTGTAGTTAGCTGGGTGGTCACCACACTAGGCTGTATCTGGTAAAGGGGCAGTTACCCCTTTGTGCTAACGTGTTGATATAATAAAAGTGTTGCCTCTAAAGAATAACGTCTGCGGCTCAGTTGGACTCACTACACATGTTACAGTTGATAATAAACCACGAATACCCCCACAATGAAAGCGCGTGTTAACACTCGCACACTTACCATTAACCACAGCAAAGTTGAGGCCTCTCCCCACGTTATTTTTTATGCTGCTCATCAGTCTGCAAGACACAAAGGGCACAAACAACAAGGGCTTGTGCTCGTTCTCAATGTAGAGAAACACGATGCCGAACAGGTTTTTTCAGACCGCTGCCGAGCGTTACCACCGGTGAACGTCCAGCGACTAGGCAGGTCACGCGACGCGACATCGGCCGTGGTGCGGCAATTCAGAGCTCTCCACGTCCGGTGCCACTCCCTACCGGTGCCGCGCGGGGAGGCATGCACCGACGCGCGCGTCGCAAAGCGACCCCTGCTCAACATCCGCTACGGGGCTGCATCCCCCACCCCCCCCCCCGCCACCGGTGGCGGCGCTCGGTTCTCACGGCGTGTGTGGGTCTGCGCAACGCGAGCGGCGCGCTCTGCCGGTCCTCACACGACGTCCTCGAAGCAGATCTTGGGCCCGACGATGCTGGCCGAGCCGCTGACGACCCGGAAGGCGAAGTGCTTGTCGGGGCAGGGCTCGGTGAGGCCGCACTTGAAGCGAACGGGTCGGGGCGCTGCTGGAAAGGGGGAACACGGACACGTCCCCGGCTCGGCGAGCGGCTCGGCAGAGCAGCGGCGAGATCCTCCAAGTGCTCGGCAGACCCGTGTCGCCAGGTCAAGGCAACGGTCGCGGCGTATATTTTCTGAATAACATAAGCCTAGCATCTTTTCTAGAGAACCGTGGTTGTTTTTACGAATCCGTTGAAATGTGCAGTGATGCTTACTTTATTCAGGGCAATATTGGTACGTAAAATAAATAGATTGATATTGATTATTTGACAATGGCCAATATATTCACGGGAGTGAAACGGAGGCGCACCGATTGGCACAGTGAACGATGAACTGGCAAGCAGAGTTTTGATTCCTTGCCACACCTAAAGTCAGTGGCGAATGATATCTGAACTGGTCCCAGCTCCCCCTTCATTAATCCACACTGACCAGCATGGTGAAGTATGGCCAAGCACTACCATTTATATTGCAGGCGACTTCTCGTCAAAATACTCGGAACTCTAAATACTTATGAAATCACAATTGGAATGATCCAGTTGCCAA
This sequence comes from Lampetra fluviatilis, assembly GCF_964198595.1. Classification (NCBI taxonomy): domain Eukaryota; kingdom Metazoa; phylum Chordata; class Hyperoartia; order Petromyzontiformes; family Petromyzontidae; genus Lampetra; species Lampetra fluviatilis. Next base: position 2,933,878 of record NC_136312.1, on the reverse strand, counting down.
ACCCGTGTAGGTAAAACCCCAAGCAGTTGAGAAGTAACAACGTACTGCCATTTGTTGACTGCGATGTCACTTGATCTGCAAATGAAAAGAGAAACAAGACAACGGTGAAGATAACCCCGGTGAGAACGCAAGAGACTAGGATATTATCTCTAGATTTGAAGCTTTTGCGACTGCAAGGATTCATACTCTTTGGTTTTTTTTGGTTCCTCGTCACAGCCATCTCTTAGACACACTTAAGCGGTTGTGCTTTCGTTACGTTGTCCCCACTTGAAGAAGGACGCTTGTGTTGCACCCAAAACGTCGTGATTTAATTTAGTTGTTTTCATTTATTTTATTTTATTTTTTACCTACGTGACTTCACCGAAAAGAAATCGTGACTTGACCGAAAAAACCAAAGAGTAGGATATTATCATTTGCAAGGGTGACCTGGGTGAGCGAAATGACAAAAAACGGTGGTGTTTTAAGGTTCCATTTCAACTGCGTGACAATTGTACAATCTGGCAGAGCAAGGGAAGCGATGGCAAGGTGTGTGTTGGCATCGGTGGCATTGGTCATAATGACCTCTTGACCTTGAAGAAGGTGGTGGTTGGTATAAACTGTGAATAGTGCCAAGTGCACGAATGAAAGTATGGATGATAGGGTCTCGGATAAGAGGAGTGTTCTTCACGTTAAATGTTCAGAGTTAAACGCCGAGACTCGGCGTTGGTGAGCTCAGGAACGCCGTCGCAGGGCTTGAGGTGTCACGTGCCGGTTCTCGCGCGCACCTGCGGTGAGAGCCTCACCTCTGCGAAAGCTGGCTTCCAGCCGGATGTCCAAGAGCTGTGTGGCCATGTACCACATGAGCAGCACCGTGGTGGTGACCATGGCCAGACGCACCACACCTACGGCACAGCCAGCGCGTGCGCGGCAGGGGGGAGAGTCACACAGCTGGCAGTGAGCGACTCGCTCTCCCAACAAGCATGGAAACCTGCATCTGCACGTGCGATAATTTTTTCAAATTACTTATTTACCCAGGAATAACAGAGTACGAACACTTTTTTGAAGGAGGGTCCTTGCATTGGGGTGTTTGGCCAACACGAATGACATTGTCGGTTTTTTCAGCACTGGCAGGAAACTGGAGAACCAGGAGGGAACCTATGCGGAACAGGTGCAGAACAAACGCCACGTAGAAAGGCTCCCCAGTCGGGATTTGAGCTGAGGTGCTTCTTGCTACGAGGCACAAGTGTTACCACTGCGACGTCCTGCCGCTCAGCGAGCCCGAGTGTGAAGTAATGAACCACGTTTAGATGTGTGTATGTCCAACTTCTAGCCAACCGTGCTAATCGGAGGTGAGTGGATGATGCAGTTTCCTACCTCGGATCCCGGCACTGGCTCCCAATCCATTTCGAGTCAACTACAAGACCTTCGGCGCTTTCAATGGTCCCTTCTACCTTGCCCCTCCCTTGCATCTCATTCTACTCCCCTCCACGTGATCTGCGCTCCAGCAAAGCATGATACATGTCGTAGTAGTGAGTCAATCTTCATTCAGTGGGAGGTTGCTCATTTTCCTCCGCTACCCGTGTGTTCTGGACCTCCCCCAGCCATCCATGCTATCAACTCTTTAATGTATTTATATACACCTCCTTGATTAACTTTTTTAAGTGGGAGACAGCAAGTGACAGGGAGGGAAAATGAGGGAGGTCTCGAGTCCGCACACGAACAGCAGCAGAATGTCAATAGCACAGATCACAGAGCAGCAGCTGACAAGAGGGTTGGTTGATGATTCTCTCAATGTTTTGGTTGCTCCAGCAGGTGTAGGGTAGTAGAGTGAGATGAGAGGTAGGAGTGAGCATATAGGGGAGAAGTGAGATGACATGGGAGACAATGGAGAATGTGTGGAAGGGAGTAGTGACAGGACATGGGAGAGATAGGAGTGTATGTGGAGGAGAATAAAGTGAGATGAGGAGAGAGGCAGATAGGGACAAGTCCGTATCTGAGAACGGTGAGGGACTCTTGTAATTGACAGTGGGCTGGGAGCCAGAGGAGGGATCCGCGGACTGTGGCGATGTGGTCTCACGGCCCCGGCGAATGTGTGTGCACCCCGTCGCACCTCGTAACCTCATCATTCCCGGTGCAGCAGCAGAAACCGTTCCCTTACGACGTCGCTCACTCTGCAATGGGACAAAGAGACACGCACACCAAAGTGTGTGAGTGTGTGCGTAAATGCACACTTGGCAGGCTTTGATGAAGCACTAATCTGTACATGATGAGGAAATCTATCACAACGGAGCAATCAATGCAAGCTGGAAACGAACAGCGTCAACACACAAAGGAGTGCAGCATTGCACTTACAAACCCTTGCAGTGAGGGGTCGGTAATTATCCGCTCACAGGACAACGTTTCGTGTCTTCATAAGTGGCAATTCGCATTATTGTGTATGGCAAAGTGAATATCAACTTAGAGATTTATAGACACGTTTGAGAACCACGCGACCATTTCAGGTGAAGATGAATGAACTGCTCCTGCTGCCGCTGCCATACTTCCATTGAATCTGCGAAGTTGGCAACTGGTTCATAACGCGCTCCAAGATTCGACATTCACCGAATGGTTCACAATGCGCTGTATGTTTTGGTCAAGGTGTCCGCAGTTGCATTTCTGGCTTCCTCTGTTTTTCCACAAATGAAACTGGTGACCTGACCTAGCATTGTGGGACGTTGCTTTTAGTCGGTACCAGGTGGCTCATTGATGGTAGGATCCTATATCAGATGTTTGTTTAGGTGGGGATAAAAATAACAGGAGTGCAAGAGCGGGTCACATGATGTCTTTAGTCTTGATGCGATCCAGTTTGGGAGATAGATGGTAGTGCTGCCAGGCAGAGGCCAGAGTTCCAGATGGCTACACAACGTGAACTTTACACCAATTCAATTTGGCACAAGTAGTGGATGAGACTTTATAATAAATCAGCAAATAACTTTCTGGAAATACTTTTTCCAAAATGTAAGTACGTTAATGTTTCCAACGTGTGTTGTTTTCTTCTTCTTCTTGGCCGATTTATCCATTGCTGCCCAGACATTTCTGTGGTTTCCACCATAAATCGAACATTTAATTGCCAAAAAATAAAACACTAATACAGTAGCAACAAGCGCATGCTGTTATGCAACCATTATGTCTGTATTACGCATTTAAAAAGGAATGTTTTATTTCAAGTTATATAAATGTAATGATTTGAGACCCAGACAAAATCTTCCGGAATGTGCCCAATCTCGTCAGACCTTGGAAGCTAAGCAAATTGGAGCCTGGAACGCGCTTGGATGAGTGACTACCAGGCACACATACCCAAGAGCCTTCACTTCGCTGGATAGCAGTTGATGTCATCGGTGCGGTCTGAAGAGAGCATCTCATTCAAAAGTACAACAGCCGCGTGTTTTGCGTTTTGATCGCTGGCCTGCGGTGCGCTCGCTAATCATGAGAAACAGGTTCTGCGCATGCTGGACAGAAATGATCATTATGGAGGGGACAGGATCTGTACAGTATTATGAATCACAGCCCAATGTATATATGTAAAACCATAGTAGAGTATTCGTGCTCAACCGAGCATGGGGCAGTGCTACCTCTGTTTGCAGCCCTGAATCAGCAGTGGAAATTCCACATTACTATGTCGAGTGCCATGAAAAATCTGAGTTATATTTCATGAACGAGATCTCCTGTGTTCTGAAGGGTTCGGTTGTGTTTGTATCGTCTGGTTTTGTTTTGTCGAATTCGTTTTTTCTATAAAATTCGTTCCATTAGCCTAAATGTGCATTGGTATACAATTTGAATAATTTATTGACACACGCAATATTCAAAGCAGATGCAATGGCCAAAATAATTATGACATGACAAGCGACTAAGACCTAGGAACCACACTACCATTTAACGCCCCTCATTGAGGGGGTTACTCCTTCTGCTCTGCTGCAGTCTCCATAGCAACAAATAATAATACAGCTCCGTAAGTCCACTGACAGATGACCATATTTCATTAAGCAGGTCCGTGGTAGATTGCCGAATTGGAGAGACCGAGAATGATGTATGAAATATATTTGCTATTCATTTACAATAATAATTGTACATAATTTTGAAACACAAGTGGATAAAATTAAATCGCTATGACTTGCATACAGTTAATGTGCTTGAAATGCACGAGTCTGCTCTTACGCTGCTCATTTCCGTTTGCTCCAGCCATCAAACAGCCAAATGTCTGGTTTGGCATCAGCCCAACACAATGAAAAAATATCAATAGGCAAGTTACCGTGTCCCCGTGCTCAAACAGCTCATTGCTTGTGGTAGCGCAGAGCCAGTGGTAGAAATCACACAACCAATGGAGGGGCCAGATGTGCTGACAAAGGAACAACGAATAGAGTTGTCTCCATATTAACCTGTGGGGCTATGCCGTGGGCAGCAGGAGGCAAATCCAGTACAATCTATGTGCTGACAAAGGAACAACGAATAGAGTTGTCTCCATATTAACCTGTGGGGCTATGCCGTGGGCAGCAGGAGGCAAATCCAGTACAATCTATTGTTGTAGTGTACTTCTGTGCCCTTGCACCTATGCTTCCCACCTTATCGTCAAACAACCCTCACGGCATGGGGAGGGTCCTCGCCAAGCGTGCGTGTTTGTTGAATTGCTTCTGCAGCGTACGGAGCCAACCACGCTAATTAGCAGCGGTGGACAATGGTTATAAATTAACCGCACTTACGTAAGCGTATTTACAGTGAAACACACAAGAATGAACATGCCTTGCTCTTTGCAATGCATCCTGTAGGGACAATACATCTACAAACAATACACTAGTGGCTTACAACATTACTGGGGGGGGGGGGTCGCTAAAGGCTAACGGATTGACTCAGCCCAAGAGGTGAGGTTTCAGCGGTCTACAAATGCTGGCCTGCCTCTTATATATGGGCCCTCAGTACCCACCCGATATGCATACGAGGGCCCACGGTATCTGCATCTTGCCACTCAGGGGGCGCTGGGGTGGGTCCTGCACCACCAACACACGTCCCTCTGGCCCTCCACCCAAGTTCACTCTCCTTGGTGGAACGTCACAGTTATGGTTGCACACAAAGCCACTCTACTGGCCCCCCCATCCAACAGGTGCTGGAGCAGGTCATGTTGCTAGACAATGTTCTAAAAGTGACATTAACGTTTAAATACGTAACACAGCGTGATCCGTTTCAAAAGGACGGGCAATTTTTTATGATTGCGGGAAATGGGAGAGAATTCCCAAGTGCAGCAGTTCAAGGAAAGAATCAGAAAGGGAAGTGCTGTGACCCACAGTGTGGTGGTTAAACGCAGTAGATATGAGTCAACAAAGGGTGTATGGTGGACCGACCGCGTCCTCAACATGGGTACGGCAACCACGGAAGTGGTGATAGAAGAGAGATAAGAACAAGACGACTGACCGCTTGTGAATCGGTGTGCGCCGGATCAAGCCACCGGTTCCCATAAACGTCACTCGTCGATTTTTTTCTATGCATGCCAAGGATTCGGTCTATCATCCATACTGTGTTCAACTACCAGTACACTGCTGGTCACAACAACAAACTCACTCACCCACTCGCACACACACACTGCCACAGTTCCTATGATCATTGTTACATTGCTTTTATGGCTTTAAATTTCGATTTAAAGCTTTCTTGACTGCAGGGATTCATCTTCTTGGTTCTTTCGGTAAAGCCATGTTTAATTTTTATTATTTTATTATTTTACGGCTTTATTTTGATGGTTTCGAAAAGTTTTTTTGGTTTGGCCATGTTTGTTTGTTGTAGTACGGAGTTAGAATGATGGCTTTAATCCAAGTTGTCTTGTGGTTGTTGTTGTTGTTTGACTTGCATCCCACTGGGATTTTTTGCACAGCGTTGGTGTACGGTGCTTGTTTTTTCTGGAAGACTTTGCAGTTTTTTCCTGGATTTTTCTGTTTGCGCATAGTCACATAGTCACTTTAAAATGTTTTCTTGTTCATGTTTTTTGTTTGTTGCGATTGCACCCAATTCAAGAGCCGAATGGCTCACAGGGCTATACCTAATAAATTAAACTAAAAACTGAAATGTGACGACAATTGGGAATTCCCTACCCTCGTCTAGTTTCCCAAGTTCTGATAATAACCTTGTTCAATTCAAGAAACGTATTAACTCTCATCGATTACGTTACACGGTAACATCACACGACGTTACCGATATAAACATCTATAGTGGTGTCCTGAGAACAAAATGAGAAGTGAATAAAAAGAACCGGGACCATGGTAAACCACTATAGTGGAAATTATGAGGTACAAAGCATGCTGGAATTTATGTTAATGCAGTTTTTTTTCTTTGTATGAATGTCTAGTGTTGGTTAATGTTTGCAGTGATGCTAACTCCTTAAAGCAGATCACCAAACCTAAAATATCACTGCTATGTCACTAGATGTGTCACAAGTCGGAGAAAATCTGACAAGTGAATAATTGTATCCACACTGATGACACTATGTAACACAATTTTTGTCCCTGGGTAGTAAGTGTTATTTCGTAATTGCTTATGCCTAAAAAGTATAGAAGATGGCTATTTTCAATGAGAAAACGGGTGAATTTGTATCTTTCGTCCACATAAAGTCATAAAAAAACAACATATGAATAAAAATTAACATGTATTTATACCAAAGTAATACAAAAATGACTACAAAAGATTTAGGAGTAGTTTTTCGAAATTTACGATTAAACTGTAAATCACTTTCACGAATCAGCCCCCAAATGTAGTCTCCCATCATGTTCTCGTTATACTGTCCTTGGTAGCGGCGTTCAAAGTCCAGTTTATCCTGGTGGAAGCGCTCGCCTTGCTCCTCTGAGTACGCTCCCATGTTCTCCTTGAATTTATCAAGATGATCTTCAAGGATATGGACTTTGAGGGACATCCTACATCCCATTGTGCAGTAGTTCTGCACCAGTCTCAACCAGCTCCACATAGTTGGTGACCTTATGATTGCCCAGGAAGCCACGAACCACTGCGACAAAGCTGTTCAAAGCCGCTTTCTCCTTACTAGTGAGCTTCTTGGGCAATTCATTGCACTCCAGGATTTGTTTTTATCTGTGGTCCGACAAAGACACTGGCTTTGACCTTTGTCTCAGACAGCTTAGGGAAGAAGTCTTGAAGGTTCTTGAAGGCTGCCGACAGCTTTGACAAATTGTTTCATAAGGCCCAATTTTATGTGCAGTGGTGGCATCAGCACCTTCAGGGGGTCCACCAGTGGCTCCCACTTGACGTTGTTCCTCCCCACAGAGAACTCAGTCCGCTGTGGCCAGTCCTGCCTGTGGTAGTACGCCTTGGTGTCTAAATATTTTTTAGTAATTTTTGTATTACTTTAGTATAAATACATGTTAATTTTGATTAATATGTTGTTTTTTTCTGACTTTATGTAAACGAAGACATAAATTCGCCCGTTTTCTCATTGAAACTAGGTACATTTCTAAAATATCACTGTCCTGGTCACAAAAGCAAAGTTTGTGGGGACTAATAGCCATTTTCTGTACTTTTCAGGCATTAGCCATTAGGAAATAACACTTAGTACCCAGGAATAAAAACAATTGTTACAGTGTGACCATTGAAAGGCTTTGTGCAGTGGTGGCTGGTACAGGCTCGTGGGTCTGTCTACAGCAGGGCTGGGGAACGTCCGGCCCGCGAAATCATTTGGTGTAGCCCTGCCAAGGCAACCGCAGGCGGGCCTCGAAATTCAATAAATCTAGGAGCAAACCTGGAAAAGCAGCTGCGAGTAGCAGCAACATCATCAATAGCAGCTAACATCACACGCCTCGCCAAAGAGAAGCAGTTCCAGCCATCACATTAGGGGCGAGTTAATTAAATGTTTGACCAAATATAACAGGCTAATTTTTAAGTTGATAATTTTGTATGGCCCGCGAATGATGTTACAAATATCCAAATGGCCCTTGGCAGAATAAAGGTTCCATACCCCTGGACTCGACAGCGATGTCGTCTCGTGGGGTTGGCCACTGATTCCCGTGGCTTGGCAAATACCGCCACCTTCTCACACTACACACTGCACGATGTTGTTGTATGTTATAATACAGAGCACCGCATTGCATATTATAGTACTAATACGACGGTGCTACATTTCATATTACACTACACGTAAAGTAGCAGTCATTGTACATCAAACACTCAAAGTATCAAAACGTATGGTATATGACAGAGTACTTTAAGCTGGCCTGAGCCTGGATAGTGATTGGAACTTCTTCTTCGTATATTCGATGTTGACGACGTCAAGCAACAGCTACGTTGAGGTGAAGCGGAGTGGCCTCGCCGTGGTGATGCCTCCTCCTCCTGTGTTTGCGAATCGGGAACAGAGTCGTGAGATGTGCCATGGTCTGATCTGACCGAATGAACGACCACCCCATAAACAAATAGGATCTCACGGTCCTGACCGAATGAACGACCACCCCATAAACAAAAAGGTTCTCACGGTTCGACCACCCCATACACAAATAGGTTCTCACGGTTCTGACCGAATGAACGACCACCCCATAAACAAATAGGTTCTCACGGTTCTGACCGAATGAACGACCACCCCATACACAAATAGGTTCTCACGGTCCTGACCGAATGAACGACCACCCCATAAACAAATAGGTTCTCACGGTCCTGACCGAATGAACGACCACCCCATAAACAAATAGGTTCTCACGGTCCTGACCGAATGAACGACCACCCCATAAACAAATAGGTTCTCACGGTCCTGACCGAATGAACGACCACCCCATAAACAAATAGGTTCTCACGGGGATTTGTAGAGCCTTGGCGAAGCAGCTGCTGCACTGGTTGTACTGTACACGTCTATGCCCCCCGCCTTCACAAACCCGAATTGGCTGAGTGTGAAGTTTGGCCACAACAACCTCCACGTCCCACACGGAGCGAGGCTCACTAAAGGGCTGCACTGTACTGCTGCAGCACTTAAGACAGTAACGTACTGTACAGTACAAGATTGACACTGTACAGTGCTCTACTGCAGTACACGTGACAGGTCGTACCTTGCCAGCCGCGCTGTGAAGCGTGGACGCTCCACCTTGTGCGGCTGCTGCTTCTCCCGCTGCCGCCGCTGTTGTTGTTGCCGCTGTTGTTGTTGCTGTTGTTGCCGCTGCTGTTGTTGTTGTTGCTGCTGTTGTTGTTGTTGCTGCACGGGGCCCCACGCTGCTCTTCGCTACAAACCCCGCCGCTCCATCTCCTCCACCTCCTCACGTGGCCATGGCGACGCCCTGCGCGCGACGTCACTTCCGGAAGCCCCCCCCCCCCGCTCCTTTTCACCGCCCCCCTCCACAACTAGCGGCCTGCTGAGGGGGTCGCGAGGGGGAGGAGCCCAGACAAGGGGCGGGGCTAATGAAAGGGAGGGAGGGGTCACGGTAGGGGGAGGGACTAAGGCGAGCTGTCAATCACCGGCCTCGTGTGGTTATTGTCATCACACGCACGCCAACACAGATCTTAGGGGCCGTCCATAAATGACGTCACGCGATTTTGGACGATTTTTGACCCCCCCCCCTCTCGTCACACGGCGTCACAAAAGTCAGACCCCCCCCTAAAATATGACGTCATAAAGCTCTGCCCCCCCCCCCAATAAAACATGCTTCAAATCGCGTTAAACTATTGTTATTGTAGTGCGTATTTAATGTGGCGCTGCACTCTGATGTTGTAGGAGAAAACATTTATTAAAACGTCTATTTAATTAAGTAGAACGTGTTGTCTATATTTATTTAAGGTTGCGCGTTTTGATGTGACGTCACATTTCTCAAACCGTCACACATCGTCACAAATGTCTGACCCCCCCCCAGGTGCGTGACGTCATTTATGGACGACCCCTTAATTCCCGGCCAGATGCGACACGCAATCTCAACGAGACCTCTTCACCTGTGAACCTACTACTGTACTACTACTATTATTATTATCCGAGTATCCGCGAGTGGCCCACCTCTTGTTCCCCCACCACTCCTCCCCACCACCACCCCTCCCCCCCACCACTCACCCCTCCCCCCCACCACTCCCCCCCCACCACTCCCCCTCACCACTCACCCCCACTCCTTCCCCCCAACACTTTCCCCACCCCTCCCCCCCACCACTAACCCCTCCCCCCCACCACTCACCCCTCCCCCCCACCACTCCCCCCCACCACTCCCCCTCACCACTCACCCCCACCCCTCCCCCCCACCCCTCCCCCCCACCACTCACCCCTCCCCCCCACCACTCACCCCTCCCCCCCACCACTCCCCCCCACCACTCCCCCTCACCACTCACCCCCACTCCTTCCCCCCAACACTCCCCCCACCCCTCCCACCACCAATCCCCCTCCCCCCCACCACTCACCCCCACCCCTCCCCCCACCCCTCCCCCCCACCCCTCCCCCCACCACTCACCCCTCCCCCCCGCCACTCACCCCTCCCCCCCACCACTCCCCCTCACCACTCACCCCCACTCCTTCCCCCCAACACTCCCCCCACCCCTCCCACCACCAATTCCCCTCCCCCCCACCACTCACCCCCACCCCTCCCCCCACCCCTCCCCCCCACCCCTCCCCCCCACCACTCACCCCTCCCCCCCGCCACTCACCCCTCCCCCCCACCACTCACCCCTCCCCCCCACCACTCCCCCCCACCACTCCCCCTCACCACTCACCCCCACTCCTTCCCCCCAACACTCCCCCCACCCCTCCCACCACCAATCCCCCTTCCCCCCACCATCACCCCCACCCCTCCCCCCACCCCTCCCCCCCACCACTCACCCCCACCCCTCCCCCCACCCCTCCCCCCCACCCCTCCCCCCACCACTCACCCCTCCCCCCCGCCACTCACCCCTCCCCCCCACCACTCCCCCTCACCACTCACCCCCACTCCTTCCCCCCAACACTCCCCCCACCCCTCCCACCACCAATTCCCCTCCCCCCCACCACTCACCCCCACCCCTCCCCCCACCCCTCCCCCCCACCCCTCCCCCCCACCACTCACCCCTCCCCCCCGCCACTCACCCCTCCCCCCCACCACTCACCCCTCCCCCCCCACCACTCCCCCCCACCACTCCCCCTCACCACTCACCCCCACTCCTTCCCCCCACCATCACCCCCACCCCTCCCCCCACCCCTCCCCCCCACCACTCACCCCCACCCCTCCCCCCACCCCTCCCCCCCACCCCTCCCCCCACCACTCACCCCTCCCCCCCGCCACTCACCCCTCCCCCCCACCACTCCCCCTCACCACTCACCCCCACTCCTTCCCCCCAACACTCCCCCACCCCTCCCACCACCAATTCCCCTCCCCCCCACCACTCACCCCCACCCCTCCCCCCACCCCTCCCCCCCACCCCTCCCCCCCACCACTCACCCCTCCCCCCCGCCACTCACCCCTCCCCCCCACCACTCACCCCTCCCCCCCACCACTCCCCCCCACCACTCCCCCTCACCACTCACCCCCACTCCTTCCCCCCAACACTCCCCCCACCCCTCCCACCACCAATCCCCCTTCCCCCCACCATCACCCCCACCCCTCCCCCCACCCCTCCCCCCCACCCCTCCCCCCCACCAATCTCCCCCCACCACTCACCCCCCCACCCCTCCCCCCCACTCCCCCCATGCGCGTCTCGTGTAGAGGCCACGGCACTGATTGCGCCCAGCCGTGCCGAGCGTGGCCCCTGCGCCCCCCCCCCACCCCCTGCACCACCATGAGGCCGGTGTAGCAAACATGCGGCGCGGCGTGCGCGCGGCGACACCCGCCTTGCTCTCTCCACTGCTGCAGCTGTCGCTCGCGGCGGCGGCGGCGGTGGTGGTGGTCGCGGTGTCCGCGGTTGGGGCCTCGGAGCGATGTCCTCGCGCTGCCGCGGAGGGTGGCTCCTCGCCGGCGGCGAATCTATCCGAGCGGCGGGCAGCGCGCGGGACGCCGTGGAGACGACGGTAACGGTGGTTACTCTGTGTGATGGTGGTGGTCACTCTGTGTGATGGTGGTGGTTACTCTGTGTAGTGGTGGTGGTCACTCTGTGTGGTGGTCACTCTGCGTAGTGGTGGTGGTGGTCACTGTGTGGTGGTGGTCACTCTGTGTGGTGGTGGTCACTCTGTGTAGTGGTGGTGGTCACTCTGTGTGGTGGTCACTCTGTGTAGTGGTGGTGGTGGTGGTCACTCTGTGTGGTGGTGGTCACTCTGTGTGGTGGTGGTGGTCACTCTGTGTAGTGGTGGTGGTGGTCACTCTGCGTGGTGGTGGTGGTGGTGGTGGTCACTCTGCGTGGTGGTGGTGGTGGTCACTCTGTGTGGTGGTGGTCACTCTGTGTGATGGTGGTGGTGGTCACTCTGTGTAGTGGTGGTGGTGGTCACTGTGTAGTGGTGGTGGTGGTCACTCTGTGTAGTGGTGGTGGTCACTGTGTAGTGGTGGTGGTGGTGGTCACTCTGTGTAGTGGTGGTGGTCACTGTGTAGTGGTGGTGGTCACTCTGTGTGATGGTGGTGGTGGTCACTCTGTGTAGTGGTGGTCACTCTGTGTGGTGGTGGTGGTCACTATGTGTGGTGGTGGTGGTCACTCTGTGTGGTGGTGGTCACTCTGTGTAGTGGTGGTGGTCACTGTGTAGTGGTGGTGGTGGTCACTCTGTGTAGTGGTGGTGGTCACTGTGTAGTGGTGGTGGTCACTCTGTGTAGTGGTGGTCACTGTGTGATGGTGGTGGTGGTCACTCTGTGTAGTGGTGGTCACTCTGTGTGGTGGTGGTGGTCACTCTGTGTGGTGGTGGTGGTGGTCACTCTGTGTAGTGGTGGTGGTGGTCACTCTGTGTGGTGGTGGTGGTGGTCACTCTGTGTAGTGGTGGTGGTGGTCACTCTGTGTGATGGTGGTGGTGGTCACTCTGTGTGGTGGTGGTCACTCTGTGTAGTGGTGGTGGTCACTCTGTGTGGTGGTGGTGGTCACTCTGTGTGGTGGTGGTGGTCACTCTGTGTAGTGGTGGTGGTCACTCTGTGTGGTGGTGGTGGTCACTCTGTGTAGTGGTGGTGGTCACTCTGTGTGGTGGTGGTGGTCACTCTGTGTAGTGGTGGTGGTCACTCTGTGTAGTGGTGGTGGTCACTCTGTGTGGTGGTGGTGGTCACTCTGTGTAGTGGTGGTGGTCACTCTGTGTGGTGGTGGTGGTCACTCTGTGTAGTGGTGGTGGTCACTCTGTGTAGTGGTGGTGGTCACTCTGTGTGGTGGTGGTGGTCACTCTGTGTGGTGGTGGTGGTCACTCTGTGTGGTGGTGGTGGTCACTCTGTGTGGTGGTGGTGGTCACTCTGTGTAGTGGTGGTGGTGGTCACTGTGTAGTGGTGGTGGTGGTCACTCTGTGTAGTGGTGGTGGTCACTGTGTAGTGGTGGTGGTGGTGGTCACTCTGTGTAGTGGTGGTGGTCACTGTGTAGTGGTGGTGGTGGTCACTCTGTGTAGTGGTGGTGGTGGTCACTCTGTGTAGTGGTGGTCACTCTGTGTGATGGTGGTGGTGGTCACTCTGTGTAGTGGTGGTCACTCTGTGTGGTGGTGGTCACTGTGTAGTGGTGGTGGTGGTCACTCTGTGTAGTGGTGGTGGTGGTCACTCTGTGTAGTGGTGGTCACTGTGTGATGGTGGTGGTGGTCACTCTGTGTGGTGGTGGTCACTCTGTGTGGTGGTAGTGGTCACTCTGTGTGGTGGTGGTGGTCACTCTGTGTAGTGGTGGTGGTCACTCTGTGTAGTGGTGGTGGTGGTCACTCTGTGTGGTGGTGGTGGTGGTCACTCTGTGTAGTGGTGGTGGTGGTCACTCTGTGTGATGGTGGTGGTGGTCACTCTGTGTGGTGGTGGTCACTCTGTGTTGTGGTGGTGGTCACTCTGTGTAGTGGTGGTGGTCACTCTGTGTGGTGGTGGTGGTCACTCTGTGTAGTGGTGGTGGTCACTCTGTGTGGTGGTGGTGGTCACTCTGTGTAGTGGTGGTGGTCACTCTGTGTAGTGGTGGTGGTCACTCTGTGTGGTGGTGGTGGTCACTCTGTGTGGTGGTGGTGGTCACTCTGTGTGGTGGTGGTGGTCACTCTGTGTGGTGGTGGTGGTCACTCTGTGTGATGGTGGTGGTCACTCTGTGTAGTGGTGGTGGTGGTCACTGTGTAGTGGTGGTGGTGGTCACTCTGTGTAGTGGTGGTGGTCACTGTGTAGTGGTGGTGGTGGTGGTCACTCTGTGTAGTGGTGGTGGTCACTGTGTAGTGGTGGTGGTGGTCACTCTGTGTAGTGGTGGTGGTGGTCACTCTGTGTAGTGGTGGTCACTCTGTGTGATGGTGGTGGTGGTCACTCTGTGTAGTGGTGGTCACTCTGTGTGGTGGTGGTCACTGTGTAGTGGTGGTGGTGGTCACTCTGTGTAGTGGTGGTGGTGGTCACTCTGTGTAGTGGTGGTCACTGTGTGATGGTGGTGGTGGTCACTCTGTGTGGTGGTGGTCACTCTGTGTGGTGGTAGTGGTCACTCTGTGTGGTGGTGGTGGTCACTCTGTGTAGTGGTGGTGGTCACTCTGTGTAGTGGTGGTGGTGGTCACTCTGTGTGGTGGTGGTGGTGGTCACTCTGTGTAGTGGTGGTGGTGGTCACTCTGTGTGATGGTGGTGGTGGTCACTCTGTGTGGTGGTGGTCACTCTGTGTAGTGGTGGTGGTCACTCTGTGTGGTGGTGGTGGTCACTCTGTGTAGTGGTGGTGGTCACTCTGTGTGGTGGTGGTGGTCACTCTGTGTAGTGGTGGTGGTCACTCTGTGTAGTGGTGGTGGTCACTCTGTGTGGTGGTGGTGGTCACTCTGTGTGGTGGTGGTGGTCACTCTGTGTAGTGGTGGTGGTGGTCACTCTGTGTGGTGGTGGTGGTCACTCTGTATAGTGGTGGTCACTCTGTGTGGTGGTGGTGGTCACTCTGTGTAGTGGTGGTGGTGGTGGTGGTCACTCTGTGTAGTGGTGGTGGTGGTGGTGGTCACTCTGTGTAGTGGTGGTCACTCTGTGTGGTGGTGGTGGTGGTCACTCTGTGTAGTGGTGGTCACTCTGTGTGGTGGTGGTGGTCACTCTGTGTAGTGGTGGTGGTGGTCACTCTGCGTGGTGGTGGTCACTCTGTGTAGTGGTGGTGGTGGTCACTGTGTAGTGGTGGTCACTCTGTGTACTGGTGGTGGTGGTCACTGTGTAGTGGTGGTGGTCACTCTGTGTACTGGTGGTCACTCTGTAGTGGTGGTGGTGGTCACTCTGTAGTGGTGGTGGTGGTCACTCTGTGTGGTGGTGGTCACTCTGTGTAGTGGTGGTGGTCACTGTGTAGTGGTGGTGGTCACTCTGTGTAGTGGTGGTGGTGGTCACTGTGTAGTGGTGGTGGTGGTCACTCTGTGTAGTGGTGGTCACTGTGTGATGGTGGTGGTGGTCACTCTGTGTAGTGGTGGTCACTCTGTGTGGTGGTGGTGGTCACTCTGTGTGATGGTGGTGGTCACTCTGTGTGATGGTGGTGGTGGTCACTCTGTGTAGTGGTGGTGGTGGTCACTGTGTAGTGGTGGTGGTGGTCACTCTGTGTAGTGGTGGTGGTCACTGTGTAGTGGTGGTGGTGGTGGTCACTCTGTGTAGTGGTGGTGGTCTCTGTGTAGTGGTGGTGGTGGTCACTCTGTGTGATGGTGGTGGTGGTCACTCTGTGTAGTGGTGGTCACTCTGTGTGGTGGTGGTGGTCACTGTGTAGTGGTGGTGGTGGTCACTCTGTGTAGTGGTGGTGGTGGTCACTCTGTGTGGTGGTGGTGGTGGTCACTCTGTGTAGTGGTGGTGGTGGTCACTCTGTGTAGTGGTGGTGGTGGTCACTCTGTGTGATGGTGGTGGTGGTCACTCTGTGTGGTGGTGGTCACTCTGTGTAGTGGTGGTGGTCACTCTGTGTGGTGGTGGTGGTCACTCTGTGTGGTGGTGGTGGTGGTCACTCTGTGTAGTGGTGGTCACTCTGTGTAGTGGTGGTGGTCACTCTGTGTAGTGGTGGTGGTCACTCTGTGTGGTGGTGGTGGTCACTCTGTGTAGTGGTGGTGGTCACTCTGTGTGGTGGTGGTGGTCACTCTGTGTAGTGGTGGTGGTCACTCTGTGTAGTGGTGGTGGTCACTCTGTGTAGTGGTGGTGGTCACTCTGTGTAGTGGTGGTGGTCACTCTGTGTGGTGGTGGTGGTCACTCTGTGTAGTGGTGGTGGTGGTCACTCTGTGTGGTGGTGGTGGTCACTCTGTATAGTGGTGGTCACTCTGTGTGGTGGTGGTGGTCACTCTGTGTAGTGGTGGTGGTCACTCTGTGTAGTGGTGGTCACTCTGTGTGGGGGTGGTGGTCACTCTGTGTAGTGGTGGTGGTGGTCACTGCGTGGTGGTGGTGGTCACTCTGTGTGGTGGTGGTCACTGTGTAGTGGTGGTCACTCTGTGTACTGGTGGTGGTGGTCACTGTGTAGTGGTGGTGGTCACTCTGTGTACTGGTGGTCACTCTGTAGTGGTGGTGGTGGTCACTCTGTGTGGTGGTCACTCTGTGTGGAGTCATCGCAGTGCTGGCGTAGTGTTCAGGTGTGGTTGTGTTTAATCGGGTTAGGTGAGAACTCTAACAGAGACTCATTTGCAAGAGCGACCTGGGGACATGAATGTGCCGCTAGCGGGCGACGATTGCTGCAGTGGGTGTAGAATCCCAATTGAGAAGCTTGCGGTGAAATTTAGCAATTTGGCAAACGCGTACCCCGGCACACAGTGGCCAACTCTTGCGAATTCCGTCACGGGGTCGGTCTTTTAACGTCAGCTGTGGAGCAGACGGCGCGAGGTACGATCGAGGAATGAATGACCAGGGCGGCCGTTGGAGTTGAACCGTAAACAAGGCGCGGATGCTCAACAAACTACGTTGCCACCCCGGGTTTTAACGGCACATTGATATATTTACGCGATCTAACCCAGAAAACCTCGTTTATGGATGATGTTGGTCGCGAAAGCCTACGTGTTGTTAAACTGACTTTACTAAGCACCTTTGGTGTGCAGTGGTTATTGATAATTACCACGAACCTGTGTCATTCGCTTATTACTACACATGGAGTTAATATTCTGACAAAAAGCCAGGAATAAAGTCAATATCGTCAGAAATCTAAGCAGGCTCTGTGCCTGCATAGTGCTTAGATGGGTGACCACCAGTCACAAACGGGATGATATTGGCTTGCAGGGGGGTCCCGTGGTGTGTAATGTCGATGTCTGGAGCGGATTTAGTCCTGTATAGATAGTGGGTGTGTGTCCACGCAGCATTCTTGCCAATGTGCTCACGGATACCTTTATGGTTGTCTTAATGGTTCAGTCTAAATTCACTCATTGCTGCAATTAACACTGCCTCTTTGTCCGTCTAGGTGTGACAGCCAGCAGAGCTGGTGGAACCCCTACTGGATGCTTCCTGAAGACATGAGTGGGGCTGATTGCTTCTGGGAATCGGCAAAAAGGTGGCCCAACTGATTGACAACAGAGGCACTCGCAACTGCAAACCACACAACTGCATTTTTATTTACATGCTTTTATTTAACTCACTCCGTCTGTTGTCGTATCCTTAAAAACACTTGTAACTCAATTTTTACCCACTTCCCAATTTGCTATCGACTGCAAACTTGGTATATGTATGTCATACTGATAACAATACTATATTCTATCATTAAACGTAAAAAATATATATTTTTGAACATTTTACACGCTTTTATTTAACTCACTCTGTCTTGTTGTCATATCCTCAAATCTTGTAACTCAATTTCAACTGTCTTCCCAATGCCGTATCGACTGCAAACTTGGTATACTTATGTCATACTGATGACAATACTATATTCTATCATTAAAAATTAAAAATTTAAATTTTTAAACTGTATTTTTTACGGGTCTAATTGTCCACGCTCAACTCACGTTGCCTGTAAATCACCACGGTCCCTTACGTTATGGCAAGCTGCGGGGCCACTTCCAGGAGTCGTGGAGTTCTGCCATTACGAGTATGGTACATTTCATTAAAGCGTGTTTTTTTTTTTAATTCATTTTTAAAATTTTATTTTGGAATGCTGTGAACTCGAGTCAGGGTCAAACCCTCAAGAGGCGTAGGCCGTGCAAGCACCTCACCATCGCTGGATCCCATCCTTGCAGAGCTCCAAAGACAAACTGCAATATCCCACAATCTGTTGCCTTCAGATCTTTCCCATGGTCGCCGACCTTTGAATGCCACTACGATCCGTCTAACCTGCCCTCTTCCCTCCTTCACATGTACCCAACCCACGGCAACCTATGGCTGATGGCATATACAGTGCTTTCTTGCCATGTGCTATCTGAACTTGCACATTTATTACCTAATCCTGCCATGGAATGCCAGATAATGTCCACCGATATTACAAAGCCTAGAGTTGTTTGTGCGCCATCCTCAAATGTCAATCATCTCCAATGTTGCACCATTGACCTGAAAACAATAAACACGCAATGCATCAGTGATTCAATTAAAATCTATTTTGATGCTCAATATATGCATCGAACCCTGCACATAATTATTGATCAATATTGAAATTTGAATTCAAATCGCATTGCAGTAATATGCACCCTTAGAAAAACTAGCGAGATTGACAATATAAACGCTACGGGATATTATATCTCATCGTCAGTCCGCAACGGCCGTCAGCGCTCTCCACGCTTGCCCGTCCCTCGCACGGTCCCGTCAGCATCGGCTGCACCGGTTTATCTGTCGGTGTCATCACATTTGTCATCCAATTGATCTTGCGTCGTCCTCTCCTCCTCTCCTCCTACATGGCCTGTAAGATAAGGCGATAGAACGGGACAAAATAAATGAGCCTGAAATCTCGTGACGACCTGGAATCGTGTCAGTAGATTGGGCGATGCAGCGGTGACACTTGTGCCTCGCAGCAACAAGTGCCTGGGTTTGATTCCCAACCTCGAGCACCTTTCTGTGTGGAGTTTGTGTGTTCTTCCCCTGTCCTGCACTGGTTTCCTCTGGCTTCTCCAATTCCCCCCCATAACTAAACACTAGAATGTAAGTGGTCTTGGCCAATGCGCCTTAATATTGAAAAGGCATATTACTCAGTTGGGATGACACACAGCAGCAACATCGCCCCCCATTCTGCGAAAACTTGGCAGGACCCTCCCCAAAAAGCGTTGAGACTCGGCGAGGCTTCCCTGGGTAAACAAGGGTAGCGACGATCGGCCCGCTTGGGGGGTGGCGTGGGTGGACGGTTGCTTGGCAGGCGTTAGGACGGTATGCGGCCGCGCTTGTCATCGCGTGGGTGTGCGACTGCACTTGTGTGGGTGTGCGACTGTGCTTTTCGTCACATGGGTGTGCGGCTGCACTTGTTGTGTGGGTGTGCGACCACACTTGTTGTGTGGGTGTGTGACCGTGCTTGTTGTCGCGTGGGCGTGCGACTGCGCTCGTCGTTGTGTAGGTGTACGCGTGGAGGGAGCGTGGCCGAGGCGCTGCAGCTGGCGGTGGTGGCGTGCGGCGCTCGCCTCGAGGAGACCATGGTCATGCTCAAGTCCGCAGCGCTCTTCAGCCGTGCACGCCTGCATGCGCACATCTTCGCAGAGGACGAACTGCACGCCGGCTTTCGGGAGCAGGTGAACGCACAGCAGGGCCGGAATGCGTGGTGCCGGCTACACCACCACCTTGTCGTGTCTGTGGTGCCGGCTACACCACCACCTTGTTGTGTCTGTGGTTCTAGCCGCACCACCACCTTGTGCGCGGTGCTGGTCACAATACACCCGTCGTGTGCCGTGTTGTCTCTCAATGACGCTCGCCTGAGCAGTGCGCGAAGTTAAACGGGGAGTCATCTCCTCCAGCATGGTGGCGTAGCCCAGTGGTAGCGCCTCTGCCGCTTGTTAGACTTTTGCGAATTGAATCCGACAGGTCACCCTGGTTACTACTGTGGGTATATTAACCGCTGTCTGATTCACGGTGGATGTTAGACATCCTCCAATGTCATCCAAAATGAGTGCCATTGTGTGCCGGCGTCCTTATCCAAATTACCGGCAAAAACTACCGGCAACACACTAAATTGGGATTACACAGCAACGTCGCCTCCTGCTGTAAAACTATTGGAGGCTATAACTGTGAAACAGCAGCGTCTACGTGCTAGCCCTGCACGATAGGAATGGCGTAATTAGCAAATGTACTTAATTATTATTAAGTGTGGTCTTCCCGGTTTGGCCGCGTGTGGAACTTCTCGTCTGCCAAGCTTTTGCTGCGCACTGCTGCGGGGATATTCACCTCAACTCCCGAAGGCGCCCACAGCAGTCCGTGGCGAAAGCTTGAGAGAAGACAGCCTCAACACGTGGCCTAGCCGGGAAGAGCTTGCTCGGACTCCGAGTGGCTGTGAAAACCCCCGTTTTGTGAATGTGCGTGTCCGTTCCCCACCCATTCAGCTGCTGGCGTGGCCGTTGCGGTATCGGAGGAAGCTGTCATTCTCGCTGTACCCAATCACCTTCCCCGCCGACAACGCGGACGCCTGGAGGAAACTCTTTAAGCCCTGCGCCTCTCAACGCCTCTTCCTGCCTGTAAGGGCCTGGAGACACGGACGCTTCGCTGCTGCGAAACCTGAAGGCGCAAGCAGCGTTGCCACGATATCACGTCTCACGATACGATATTTATTTTCATAACAATTGGGTTTCTATATAAATAGCCAGTGCTTTGTAAAGCGGTTCGTCGCCAGAGAGCGTTTCCCAGTTCTCCTCGAACGCTAATAAAATGTATATGGATGGGCGGCTTGATGGCAACACTTACGACTAACGTCTGGTGCTTCACAGCAGGATACGCCACTCCTGTGCCTCTCGTGAGAGCACTTAGAATTCCTGACGCCAGGCCGCTCGCGCCATGGCACGTCGACCCAGGAGTGGAGGGCGGCACTCATCTTCGTTGCCGGCCCAGTGGGGGGACGGTCGGGGTTACATCTGTAGGGGGATGACTCGTGTCTGGCCACGTCGCTCAGCGGTGGAGCGAGCGCCTCGCGATTGGAAGCTTGCGAGTTCAAATTCTGGTCGGAGGTCGGTTCGATGGTTCACGGGAAGAGACGATGTTTTTTGGGCTTCACTGCAGAGCGTCGGACCTGGCAGTAGGTGGCAATGTTCACCACCACACCCGGTCACAGTACAAATTATGACCCCGTTTACAACAGAATGTAAATTGGATTCGCTCAACGATTTTGGCCAAAACGTAAATATCCCACCTCATCGAGTTGGATTATAATTTGCAACATTGAGAAATATTTGTACCCGTCATGCCGTACATCGTACGACCCGGCCAGGTGGCTTGGCGGTTGAGCGAGCGGCCCGCAATGGGAAGGTTGGGTGGTTGACTTGGCCAATCATCTCCATGGACGCTAAAATAACTTCCACCTACTTTATTTGGAAGTCATCAGTGGTTGTCGTGTAGGTGGACTCACTACCTTGATGCTTATGTGAACCGGACATCACTGCGATTTTATTTGGTATTGCACGAAATAAGTAGATACCCACTCGTACAGAGATAGTTGCTGCCGCTGGCACTTTGGTATCGTCTCAAGAATTGTTAAACACCGTTCTTCGTGCCCCTCACAAAATTAGTTTCACACCGACCAATCATTACCGTTAAATAGTTTGCAGCTACTGCTCAAAGCTTTGCACGATTGGTCGGCTCTCACAGCGTCAAGTGGTCCGGCTTCAGGGCTTGTCTTTAGTGTACCATGACCTAGAAATGAAAGTTCTCATTTGGGATCAATAACAACCACATTGCGTATAGCAGCACAGCACGGAACTGCAGTTGTAATGTCCTCAGGCCTGTCCCCATTGATCACATTTAAAACACGTACAACTGAACAAGTGTTAGAATGCGTTACGAAACGTAATTCATTCTTACTGGAAAACAAGTACTGCTGCTGGAAATAATTTAAAATCGATTTAACGTCTAACTGCCCAAGCGCCACCGTATGGGAAAGACAACCAACAGCGGTTGTCATTGGCCATACTTGCCCCCTGCCATAGGCATGAGGAATGTCCACCACTGGCTCAGGGCTGTAACAGGGGACAAGCGCCGCCTCGTTGCTCAAAAGGCCCCCCCCCCTTCCCGCGCATGGTGGTGGTGGTGTTGCCGCAGCTGCTGCTGCCCCACGTGGGCTGGCTGCTCTACGTGGACACGGACGTGCTCTTCCTGGCGCCTGTCGACGAGCTGTGGGCGCTGCGTCGCCGCTTCGGGACCTGGCGCCTCGCGGGCCTCGCGCCCGAGCACGAGCTGCTGCAGATCGGCTGGTACAACCGCTTCGGCCGCCACCCCTACCTGGGCCGCACGGGGGTCAACTCCGGGGTTATGCTCATGGATCTGGCAGGCCTGCGCACCGCGCAGTTTAAGGTGGGAGCCGGGATCGCTCGGTCCGGCGCCGGCCTTTCTGAATCCTTTCCAAGTAAGGTCGAGTGGGTTAATGCGTTAACTCTGTCCGTCGGTCTCCAATAGGTTCGGGGGAGGCATGGTAACTCACGTTATCATGGCGATTAAAGTTTGGGAACAACATTGCGTCGCTGCGAGGGACCGAACCGTCTTTTGCGATCCCTCAGAACGACATGAGCGCCGTGCCGCTGGCCTGGGGCGAGATGCTGCTGCCACTCTACAACAAGTACCGGCTGAACATCACGTGGGGCGACCAGGACCTGCTCAACATCATCTTCCACTACAACCCCGGTGAGGCCCCCGCCGAATCAGTAACGGGGTGGGAGCGTGTCGCCAGACAGAGCCGCTGCGCATCGAGGGTTTCTGTGGCCTCCACCCACGCGCGACCACCGTCGGACCTGCGCTTTGGCAAGTACAGCGGCGCTGCCCTCGCTTTGGCATTGAAAAGAAAACCGCACAGCGTTTGCTGAAGAGCCGCCGACAGAAGGTCGGCATACGAGGCAGCGGGCGGTGTGGTCGTTTGTAGCGTTGGCGCTCGCGGTTGCTGGGCGTGCGCCAACAGGCTCGGATGGCACTACCGCGGGTGGTGAGCGACTGCGCCGTGTTTGTAAACACCGGAAAATCAGGTCGGTGGTGCATTTGCTCAATCCTGGCTGCTTAATCGGCAAGTTTATTTATTGATGCAGCTGTAGTTTATTTTTGGCCTCTCGTTTACGTTTAATTTGACCGTGTGGCGCTGTTGGAGTCGTCAACTCACAGCTGCGATGTCACCGCTGTTTGGATGATGGACCGCCAGGCGAAACGCCGGGGCCGTGTTGTCAGCAGAGGGCAGCGCAGCACGGTGAAGTATGGTCAGTTAACTTCCATGACCCACGTGGTAGAGGGAAGGCTTCACCCAGCAGTCGGTTGACAAAAGGATATTCATTATTAAGGGGATTTATTGTTCTTATTATGCTGGTTTATCAGGAAAGCCTCTCCGAGTCACAGGACCTTTTTTCAGAAGGGTCCTGCCATGTTTTCGCAGTAGGGGGCGATGTTGCTGTTGTGTGTGTGATCACAACTGAGTAATTCTCAGGCACATTTTTCACCACTGGGATGTTTTGCCCAATACCAGGGAGCCCAGAGGAAACCCATGCAGACAGGGAGAGAGCTTACAAACGCCACGTAGAAAGGCGGCTCAGTCAGGAACACAGCCTAGGCCCTTCTACCCTAACCATAACTGTATAATTGTGTCACTAAAGACCTTCGCACTGCTGCGGTTTCCTCTTTAACGACGAGGCGGGCATCACGACGGGCCCCCGCCTGGTTAAATAGTGGCCCGGCACAAGGGCCGCACGGGTTGATGCGCGTCTCCCCGCGCCGCGCGCGGCCCCACAGAGATGGTGCACGTCTTCGATTGCCGCTGGAACTTCCGTCCCGACCACTGCATGTACGGCAGCAACTGCGGCGGCGCCGAGCGCGACGGCGTGGCCGTGCTGCACGGCAACCGCGGCGTGTACCACGACGGCAAGCAGCCGGCCTTCCGCGCCATCTACCAGGCGCTGCTGCACGTGCGTACCTTCTTGGCCACCACACCAGTACGCCCGCGCCACGTGCACGCTGGCAACAGGGCACAGGGATACATTCTTTGAGGGGCAGCCTCAAGCTGGGGTCCACATCGGAGCGAGCAGTTGCACAACTCTGTTGCATGCAACCAAGTGGGTTGGCGCAGGCTCTTTAAAGGGGCCTCACCTCCCCCATTAAATGTTTCCTCCTCTTAGCCGGGTGCCAGCGCTCCACCGGCCATTGGCTGATGGTGCGCCTCCTGCACACTCGATAGCCTCTCTGCTGGCCTGCCCGCCTGAATGCAGATGCTCTGCGCGTGCAGCGGCCCGTCTGGCACGGACGCTGTGAAGACCCCGCCACTCCTCAACCTCACACCGTCACGGTGCGTGCGTGCGTGCGCAGTACCGCCTTGGCAGCGGCGACCTCGAGTCCGGGCTGCTGGCGCCGGCGCGTGCCGCCATGGGCGAGGCGGCGCACACGTACTGCGGCCGCGTGGCCCACGTGCTGCTGGGGCAGCTCGAGCGCAGCGCGGCAGCGGCGTCTGCGGAGCCGCAGTAGAGGACGGCGCGCGGACGTCGGTCACTACTCTCGCTCTCGCTCGCGTTCCGGGCTGTGCCTCGCGTTGTCCAATGTTTCGCTCCACGAACTGGGAGCTTCTCTTCTGGATGCTGGCTGCGATTGATGTGGGCCGGCCGACGTTACGAATCACGAGCTTCGTCAGCCGGGGCACACGGGCTCACCACTTGCGCGCGAAGTGGTGAGCCTGTAGCACACCTGGGCGAGACTACTCTGTAACAGTCCGCTGAACAGACAGGCTTACGTGCCCACTTACTGTGCTGCTGTATGTTAGTCTGCGTGTCTGTGCGTGTGTGCGAGTGTGGGTGTCAACAACATGCAGCACAACCCAAAAATCACAATCGGGACCTATAAAGCACAACCGCGAAAACCGACGTAGTGGTACTCGATCACTACACGGACGTCTCACGGGAACGCGCGTCCCCTTGGGCTGAATGCGCCACCTCCACAGAGAGGACCGCTGCTGTTTTCTAGATACATACCTCAGCTGTGCATCACGTGCTGCCCGATACACGTGGGAGGCTTGGTTCGAGTCACAGCCACGAGACTTGAGGGGCACCGCTGTAGCGCCCCCTAGTGGCGATAGAGCCACACGGGGCCCCTCGCCCCGCCCACGCGGTGCATGCTGGGAGCCGCTCTGTGTCAGTCTGCAACCCAGCGTCCCCAACCTCAGGAGGGGTGGATTGGTTAAATCACTCCCCAGCCCTTCTGCAGGAATTGAATGTGTAAGTCCTGGAAGGGTGTGGGCGACTCAGGGTGTTAATGTCTACATTGTGAGAGGCGCGTTCTGACCACGGTGCCACTGGGTCAGATCGTCGCATCTTGACCAGCAACACTAACCTCTCGTGTATCAAGACGGAAGTATTTGAGCAATAAAGCTTTCAATTACTGTACAAGCGCTTGCCACAAATGAATCGCAACACCTTGCCGATTTCGTCAAGGAATAAACCATCATGCAAACTCCGGTCATCCTTGCAGTGGGCTTTTGGCGAGGTCACTGTGCAATGACTCTCAGACACTTTTCGTCTTCTTTATTTATTAAGGGCGCAGATAATGTACTCACATCCTACAGTACTTAGCTATGACTAGCATACGGTACTGGGCTAGAATAACAACAGATACTTGGGCTAGGACAGCACCCAAACAACGACGGCACGGAGGCAGAGACGGCACGGAGATACCGGCGGCGTCGAGACAGTCCACCACGATCCCACGGCAGCCCCGAGCTCTCTCAGGCTCCTCCTGATATTCCCCCCGGCGTGGCCTCGCCCCGTCAAAGGCAGCCGCCACCTTCTGTCTGCGCGCTCAGCTGCACCGGCCGCCGGGTTGTTTAGTCGGCTGCCAACACCTTCCCAGGTCGTCCTGCCGAGGTCCGTTTGTGGCGTGCACTCTCCTCGTCTCACCCCGCCAGAAGAGGCTGCCTCTACTCATTTACGAGACTCGGCTCGAGCTGCTGCTGTACCGAGTTGCGGCTCCCATTAGGACGAAAATCTCCACCAGCGCCCTGCCGCACCTGTGCCCCACCGCATATACCGCCCCCATTCCCCCTCCAGGGCGATCACTTCCATGGGAGTCTCTGCCTTAGGGTGCCACGGTGGCGAGATATTAACTACCTGGCCTGCTGCATATTTGGTAGTCGCGTGGATTTTTCCCCGGTTCCTCCGGGTTTTCCTCCCCATTTAGAATCAGGACCACGCGTTTAGAGTATTTGGCTACTATAAATTTCCATGGCGATAAGCCACTTCGTTGAGCTGTCATTTGTGGCCGGGTCGCTTCTGAAAAAGAGCTACACAGCTCCGTGGGCCTTACCTGGTAAAATAAAAAAGTTTCGTTTTTAGTTTGATCACCCCCCCCTCCGCTCGTTACCTTCACAACCGGTTTCAAGGGCCGTGTTCGCTGCACCTCAGCAGAGGAAGCACGACCCAAGCCACCCTTGAACAACTACTTCCCGTCCACACGTTCCCACCTTCACCCATGTTGCCCAGAACCATATTGGGTCACCCATTCAACCAATAAATAATTATACCTCTCCCAAGAAATCATCGCCATTTAGTGTGGGATACAGCAGCAGTGGTAGGTGAGGCTATCGTTTGAATCCCCCACCCCAGTCCTATTCTCCTGTTCCACTCTCAACCTACAAGAACGACTCTTGGCTTCACCTCGTCACCGACGAGTCCGTGTGGCCGTCCATCCTCCCACCGCTGATGGATGGGCAGCACGTGACGGTGGAGCACGTGAAGGCGACGCGTCCAGGTGGAGCCACGCTCAGGACGACGCCTGTTCGCGTAGTTAATACTGGTAGGAACCTACTGGTTACACCAGCCCACAGGGGATTATTGTGTCCGTCGTGCAGGGAGGGGCTGGGTGGGGAGGGTGGGGAGGTGCTGGGTGGGGAGGGTGGGGCTGGGAGGGGTGGGGATGGGTGTTGAGGGGCTGGTCACCCCGTGGTGCCCTTATAAAACTCAACGTTTAACCTACTCACGCCGGCTTGTGCCTGCCCTCACAGTTGGGCATATTTGCGGAATACACCACGCCGCCGTTGACCCTGGCCATTGACCGAGCAACCCAACGTTCCTACCAGCTCCCTCCGCAGGAATGTGTAACATTCGCTGCATTTCTTTTGTTGAACACAGTTCGGGAGCACGGGCCCAAAAAGGTGACGCGGGCAGCAGCAACCAGCAGCGCCGTCAAAATTGTAATAGATAACAGTGCAACACGCTTCGTGAGATGAGTACAATTGTTAGAAGTGCTCCGGGAAAAGAGGCGACGATGATGATGGGAGGAGGCGATTATCAAGTGGAGTGGTGTGAGCGGAGAAGCAGAGGGAGAAGTGTGGTGACCTGCAGGGTGGTGAGTGCAGCACGTGACTTTACCAAAAAAAAAACAGAGTATGGACCCTTGCAGTCACGAAAACTTCAAATCTAGAATTAAATTCAGACCACTCGACCCCACGGGCGCGCCGTTGACAGCGCCAATGGAAAGCCTCGTGACGCTGATGGTGAACTATCATTTGTATTCGTTGGTTCTTTCGGTAAAATCACGAAGATAGAAAAAGAATAATTATTTTTTTATCATTAAAATTATTTTTCTATCTATGTGACTTTACCGAAAGAACCAAAGGATATGAATTCCTGCAGTCACGAAAGTTTCAAGTGAAAAATTTAACTATAATTTGTATTTATTGCGCTAACAGTGCTATTTCTTAGGACACAAAACCCAGAGGCCGCCTCATGTTTGATGACAAATTTATTGTGGAAAGGTTCGCAGTTATGAAGCTTACCGAGATACAGATATACAAATAAACATGACCAACAGTGGAAGTATTTCCCAGAGAGGGACAATACACTTGCTTGTGCAACTCAGGCCGAGGTACATAATGTACAGACGTATCTACACGTTTCGCTTAATCCTCCAGGGACTGGCCTATTTTTAAAACATTCTTACAGTCTTCGCTTAAATAAGGGTTTAGCGTCATGCGTGTACAGCCACCAATGCGAATCGCTGTTCGCAAGACAAACGATTCCACGTCACCCTCGCGACAATCATGGGCGGCGATAAACGTGGCCCTCACCGCTGGGCATGCTTCACCACGAGGGCCACGTGGCCTGAAGCAGCCGGTTCTGCTGCTGCTGCTGCCCGCTTGCTGCCCAACACAGACCACGTGGCCACAGCAGATGAAGCCGTGGCGAGGATTGTGTGATAATGATGATGCGTCAACGTAATCACCTGGGGGCATAGCGTATCCTCTCGCCTCGTGCTGGTTACACAACTTAATGTTTAATTGCTGCTGCTGCTGCTGCTGTTGTTATCGATGTCTTCGATCTAATTTGACGTTATTGTGTATTTGTCGTCATGTTTAAGTTGTTTTAACATCGAGACGAAAGCTGCCGGGTTTAACCAGCCGTGTGTACTTGCGTTTGCAATGTTGGTTAAATGGGCCCCGGGAATTCCTCGTGTTTATTTGATAATAATAACACCAGATTTGTTTGTTCATGAGAAATCGTCATTAATATAGTTTAGTGTTTTAGTTGATAAGGTTGAGATTAATGTGTGTGTTGTAGATTCATGATGTATTATGTTAGGGTTGTGTGCATGTGTGAGCATGTGTTCATTAGTTTTTAGCCTACGTTTTGTTAGTGAATGTTGGCACGCGTTGTGTTTTCCACGTGTTTTGTTACCATACGTTTGTTAGCTAACGCACGTCCATGGTATTTGCACGTGTATTTGTGTGCGTGTATATGTGGTGGGGAGCGGTAGTGTAGCGGTTAGCGCGCTGCGTTACGAACCCGGCCACCTGGGTTCGATTCCCACTCACGGCAAATACCAGTGACGATTATCTGAACCGGTTCTGGGCCTCCCCTAGGTCGACTCAGCCTCAAAGGAGTACCTGTGCGATATGTAAACATCGCCACTGGGGAGACAAAGGCGGCCGGGCGTGGTGTTGGCTACCCACCCCCTAGTGTGCCATGCTGGCCTTTATAGGTGCTCGCTAACAGCATTTGCCCCTACAGTCTGTTAAGGCTATACGGGGGATCTTTGTTTTCTTTTACACGTAGTGTGGAGCACTGTCGTGTATAATGCCATGTGTCTGGTGTGCAGTGTCGTGTGAGG